>NC_083383.1:28275000-28452500 GCF_031755915.1 Ziziphus jujuba
TTCAAATCTGTAAAATCAATCCACTCTAAAAAATAATATTTAAATCCTGTGTAATTATTCTTAAATCCATGCAACAAATTTAGTATGCATCAAAATCCCAAAATATTCTCAACAATAATTTATTAAAAATTAAATTCGAGTTTCCTCAAAATCAGAATATAATTCATATGCACACATATTTTATTCTACCCCAAATTTTTGGCATAAAAATTTCCAAATAAAATTTATCAAATATGTAGCACATACAACATATTTTTAAATTAATCAATTAAAACAAAATATGCATAATTTAATGTCCGAAAATAAATTGAAGGCGAGTCATTCACCTCAAGCACGCATATCAATCAAGATCCTCCACAGGATCAGTCCCAGGACTCACACGTGCTCCTAAATATCAATATTACACAAGATCAATTAAATCAATATTTTATTTGGGTATTTTACACATGGGTACCTGAGGAAGCTAACACAAACGGTATCCGAAATTTACAAGTAATCACGTATTGAGGCTTACCTCCCAGAGTTCGGACCTGTGGCTCGTCGGAAAGGTTTTGGACTTAATGTCCTTGGATCTCACAAATTGTTGAGAGTTGGAGGAAAAGGACCTTAGATTTGGATTCAGGGAGGTTGAATTAGTGGGAAGGGGAGGGGGGATCACCGGAATAGGATTTCACGGTGAGCCACCGTGCCTATCGGAGAAACTCACTGCTGCTGGGCCGTCTGGTAGCCAATGGCCGTGAAATTTGGTAGGGAGGTAGATATGGTGATAGGTAATCCAATGGAACTGGCGATGAAGCAAACAGAGGTTTGATTTGAGAGAAAATGGCCAGAGAAGAAATCGGCACTATCGTCAGAAATTGCCTCGATCCGAGTGCGTCGGTGGTCGCTTGGCCATGAAAATTGGCTGGCCGGTTGGAAATGAGGTGAGCTTCCTAGGAGTGTGGTGTGTGTAGCTTAATGGTGGTCGAAAATGGGTCAACAACGTAAGGCTGGTGGTGGCTCTCTCTCCTCTCTCTCTCTCTCTCTCTCTTCCCCCTCCCCCACACTCAGTTTTGGCCAATTAAAAAAACACCCTATGGGTACACTGTGCACTCACAGGATAAGCTGGGGAGTCGACATGTGGCACACACCGTGCACATGTTTTTCACACGTATAAAATAATATAAAATAATACGGTATTAAAAAAACTTTGCAGGTCCATAACTTTTCAACCAAATGCCTAAATTAGGCGTGCCACTAGTTTATGGACTCATATTGATGAGTACTTTACAAACATACCAGAGTCAAAGCAAAACTCTACAAAAATAAAAAGTCAAACTTGGCACCCTCGGATAGTTTGGATCGCAATTTGTCTTACTCATAACTTCAAAATGGTAGCTCAGATTTTGACATGCTACTAGTCTACGAACTCGGGTAGACATATACTTCGTAACGGTGCCTCAGTAAATGTAAAATATAAAAATTTACCCCTTCTTGGTCAATGGCAGTCAAATCCTATCAATCTCGGTCAACGTGAAAAAAAATTCGGTGTACTTTGGGACTGGGTGTTACAGCATATGTATATATGTTACGATCAGTCATTATTATATCATAATATCCTAACTTTATGTGCAAATCAATAAGGATAAATTAATCATTTGGACTGTATCCTAGTTTATAAAATCAAAATATCTTGATATGGTAACGATGGTATAATATTGTATAGTATTATCGTTCATCACTCTATATTAGATTAGAGAAAAAAAAAAAGAAAAAAAAATATGATAATAAAAATTGTACAAAAATAAATCTGACAAAATCAGGGCAACTATATTAATTTACAAAAAACAATCAAATTAAAGGTTTTTTTTTATTTGCTAAAAAATAAGGCTTTAAATATTCAACTAAAAAATAACTGATATATTGTAAAATAAAATTTATAAAAAAATTTCTGAAAAATGAATAAATATATGACCAAAAATAAAATTAAAAAGGAAATATTGTGAAAGAATAGTAATATGTTTGATTGATTGGGAGATCAGAGAGATGTAGATCCCCTTCTTGGTCTTCAATGGATCTATTTTTAGAATGAAGCTTCTGAGGTTAAGGCAATTATCATGATGGAAAGAATTACTGTAACGATCCGTCCTGAAAATATCTGAAATTTGAAAATTTGGATTGTTTGACCAAGTTTGACCAAATTGGATTTTTAAGTGGGACCAAGTATAACTTTTTTTTTGGAAATGGATTTTGGTTTTGACTCTTATTTCATTGCATAGAGCTCATTGATATGAGTTCATAGATCAATAGCATGCTTGATTCTGAATTACGGTTGAAAAGTTATGGCTTTGGAAAGATTTTTTATATCAGTATTATATTAATGTTTAAATCAATCTTAAATTTTTGTTTGTTAATGATCCAAGAATCTATATATACATGGGTAACTGTGCTTTTTGAATAATTTAAAAAATACCAAATTTATCCCTAAAAACCTTTTGACCTACGAGCTACCCGACTTATGACCCACGAACTATTTCACACCAATCAGGTCACATCGATGTGAGCCATCTCCGACCATAGTTGACCACCATGTGCATGCCACACACATTGCCCATCCCACGACAACCTTGGCCATGAAGTTTCAAGCTAAACCACCGCTGAATGTACGTAAATCCGGTTGGCAAAGTCGATGGTGGCAATCCGAAAAGTTGTAAAAAAACTAGGTTTTTTGGCAATTCTAGGCCAACCCACACATCTTTTCCCCCTATTTTGAACATTTTGAGCTTAAATCCATCTTTCGTTTGTTGAAAATTTTCACGATTTAAGAGATCCATCAACATCAAATTTTGCTAAATTTTATGACCTGTTTTCTAGCCACCATCAACCTTTTTAGACCAATGTGAGCTTACATTCTTGTTCCCATTCCACAACCTTTTCATTGACATAAATTTTATGAATTTTGGACATCGTTTATATATATTTTCATTTTTGGATCAATTAGTTAAATAACAGGTAAAACTAGACTGTATTTGAACAATTTAGGATCAAATTGGAGTTGGTTTTGTGTAATTAGATGTTAATAAGACCCATTGAAAAGTTCAATGTCATAAAATTTTCCTTTACGTGGAAAATTTCAATTTCGGGTATCAAGTTCTAAAGATTCGCAATATAATTGAATCATTTGTTGTCTAATTTATATAATTTTAGAGTTGTATAAAGTATTTTAAGACATTTGCTACGCATTAATATCTTGGATTTGATTTTGAATTCTAAGGAATATTTTATCATATTGTCAACATCCGTGCTGAGCTTGGAAGCAACCCTGTGAACGAATAGAAGTGGACATCAGCGGTATACACGAGTGGTTTGTGTTTTTAAATAATTTTAGGCATATTAGTACAATATATATTTGGTTTGAATATTTTATATGTATGGTTTGATTTAAATGTTTATCATATAGTGTTCTTTGTATATTATGTGGAAATGTCTACTTTTGGATAAGTTATAAGATCTACATTGCTACTCCTTTGCGTATCTTGTGTTTCTACCTATCCACTCATTTTTGTTCAATTGCCTTTTATTTTATGGTAATACATGTATGAAAATAGTATATTAATATATGATTTTAAATAGTTATGTTATCATTTCATGTAACTTTTGATAATATTTTAAGTGATTTTAAATTCTGATAAGTTCAAAGTGAACTTGAAAATTTTGGTAATTAGATATCTTAGTATTTGAATTGATATTTTAGTTTATTTACAGAATAATTGGTTTTGAGAGAGAAAATTGGAAGTTGTATATTTTTAAGTATATATAAGCATTTTATATTTCAAGATGTTTAAAAGTGATTAATAATGATATATTTTTCACTATTAGTATTTATGTTTTGGCATAAAATAGTAATTTAGAATATTTGAAATATTTAAATAAATGGTTAAGTTTGAGTATTAAATTATAGTTTACGATACCATATTTAGATGGGAAAAATGGAAAGTATGATCTTGAAATGATGGTTTATGAATACTACACTGTTGTTTTTAAAGGGTGTACTAAATAGTACTTATGGTTTTGTTTTATGTTAATTAGTTGTGCGCAGGCTTAACCATCTTATGTGTAGCCACAACATGAAAGAATGATAATTAAGTTATGTGTTATTCTCTTGGAGTAATAATGAATTGTGTGTCACTCCTCTGTGATCATAGGCTGATAGGTTTTCATAATATGACAGAATGATGATTCTCTTTTGTATCATTCTCTTTGAGTGATGATGAGTTGTGTGTTATTCCCTTATGACATTGGTGTTTTTGTATCTCTTTGCTGTTTGATGGTGTTTTGGGACACTTTACACCAACTTGCAGTGCTAGGTATATCTTATGGTCCATTATATGACTTTTCTTGCGAATATACATATATTGTTGGTTTTTACTATATTTTCATTATCTCTTATATGATTATTGATTATATTATTTATTGTTTAGTATTAAATTTATGTTTCAGTTTTCTATTAATATTTTAAATTATTTAATTATGAATTGTTTAATTTATGATATTGATTTAGGGTACAAGTTAGGTTTTATGAAAGGGAAACTTTCAAAAGAATGAAAGGGAGATCTTAAGTGAAAGATTTTGAAGTAAATGGCTATTTTTATATTATTATTTTATTCCACTTACTGAGCATGTCTTATAGTTTTATACTTTCAAATTGTTCTCCTAGACCTTAACTGACAAGTTGCGCACATTACGTCTAGCATCTTCATTATCCTTTTAGTATATTCATCCTTTCATATTTTTATCACCTTTTTACTTCCATTGTTAATGTATTATCCTTTTTCATGTGCTTCCGTTGGACTTATTATTTATGTTGTCTTTATTTAGTCTTAAACTATTATACTTCTTTTTATTGCTCTGATGGATTAATCTAATATATATAACTCTTTATATTATCTTTTTCTCTCTTGAATCTTGGGTTTGGGACCTTTTGATCTTTGTATTGATGTTCTTGCGGGAATTTCATAAAAAATATATATATATTTATGATATTTTATCTATATTATTGGTTTACATCTGTATTACGAGGAGGTTCTTACTGGATTTTCAATAGAGAATTTGGTAAAACTTCACTAGGTAGGACCATTTTAAGCATTTGTGAAGGATTCTAAGGGCAATCCTATCAATCACTCCTTATAATTATTCAAAACTCTTAAATTAGGAAACTTGTTCAACCTAAGCATATTTTTCTTCCATTTGAAATTTGACCAAAGATGATAATAAATCAAGCACAAGTCTTTGAATTAAATATTGATTATAAACCAATGTTTCAAATATAAAAAACTCTAGCCTTATTTGGCTCTCTAAGTAGTCTTATTCAAGCTGATTTTAATCCTCAATTAATCTCCAAATTTATTATTATTATTTCTTAATAACAATAATAAATCTGGAAAATAGATGGTCTATATATATATATATATGGTTGTTCTATGGTGTAGTCCGTCTACATTCGAACGCGCACCAAATAGCCGCTACATTCGAACCCGCACCAAATAGCCTCATCCTATATATATATATATATATCTATATATATGCAACCAAGTTTAAATCAAATACTAATGTCAAGATTTTCTTTTTCAGTCTTTAGATCATATCAAAAGTTTTAAAATTATATTTTTATTAATCATATGATCTCAACAAGGTTCACTTTTCCTAAATAGAGTCTTAGTATGTCAATAAATTCATATTTTACCATTTTCGCTACTGTAATATGATACTTAATAATTGAGTTTATCCATGAGGGAACCAAACATCATCCTTAAGATGACATGAACTTGATCATATTTGGTAGCCATATCTTGTTTTAATTTGGCCTGGCAAAATACCACATGACCTTGTTAAGATGACACGAACTTGTATAGTATTTGTAGGTTTGGATCCATGATATTGGATTGAGTCCATATCAGTTTCACCTAATAAGCCCATTACAAAAAGTAGTGATAATGGATGGAAACCGTTAAACCCATCAGGCCCTTTAATATGAGGTATTTTTGTAATTTTATATGACATAGTAGTTTTACCCAAAACTAATTTTATATGAAAAGTTACATAGTGATGTATTGTTCTAGATTTATTATTTTCTAATAGCTATGTTGAATTTTAAATATTCATTCGGTTTATCATTTTTGAATATTTTAAATTGACATTGCATGTTTCCTGGCTATGATAGATGTTTAATATCTATTTAATTTGTAATATTTCAAATTGACAATTATTGATGAATGTGGAATTTTAGTATGTGGCTGCTTTTCTCTTTTTCTTCTTCTTTTTTTTTTTTTTGGGAGATATTTAGCTTATCAATAAACATGTCCATTTGATCTTTTTTTTCTTAAAAAAGAAAGAAAGAAAGGCTTCATTATATCATTTTGGTACCTAATCAAAATTTGGCGTACACGCTTAATGGGTTAACACGTTAGGTGACGAATTATACGGAAATTTAATAAATGAGTTTTGGTCTACATATCTCAACAAAAAAGCTTAACGGGTCATATTTAGGTCAAAGAAATTTGATACAAATATGACATGATACGATATGAATATGTTTTGACATGACGTGTTGCCAGACCTATTTTACTTCATCTGATTTGGCCTCCACTCTATTAATTTATTCAACATTAGTAACCAAAAAGAAGTAAATAATGTTAGTACAAAATAAATGAATCCAATCTAGTATATATATTTTGAAGGTAGTCGCTACATGGACTTACATTATTAAATGTCGCCCATGTAGAAGGATTGAATTTTGAAAAGGCAGTGGCATGCACTTTATTTATTGCTGCATTTCGAGTATCAACATCTACATTGGATGCAATCGGTTCCACAAATAGCAGTTTTATATATTGAACTTTATGTATTTCATTTGTTGAGGTTTTTCCAGTAATACGTAATTTTCTCCTCTTCATTGGCAAATAACTTTCAATGCATACTGTATTGGACGGAAACCCCCCCCAAAAAAAAAACAACAAAAAATAATATCTGTCCACATTTCATGATAACTAAATTTGATATAATTTATGAAAAAAATTGCATACCAAAACCAAAAAATGATACAACTGGGATGATCTAGAAATTCTATAGTAGGAAAATATCTAATACTATATACATATGATTTGGTAGCTAAAGTAACTTGTCTACAGTAATTTATCAATAATATGGTGATCTAGATATGCATGAATTGTAATTTTGTTTGGAAATTGACGTAACTTTTCTTAGAAAGGGGAAAAATATAACATGTTCTAATATTGATCCACATCCGATCTAAAAATGATTAGTAATAATGCCTTACATTTCTATTTGAGATAAACCAATAATTCATAGTTTTATGTTCCAGTTGAGTTATAGCATTCCATCCAATAATCTGAGGAAAAGTAGTGTTATGTCATCACTAAATTGTTTGCCAAAATCAGGAATGGTTTCATAACCCCACATTTACAAAAGATTGAATATTGGTAACCAACTTTAATTTTCAAATTACAATTAAATTCATTTGTGATAACTCCACTGTCTCCTTATAGTTCATAGTGTTCTAAGGGTAGAAATTGAAAACATTGAAGTCATCAACAATCGTAACATATTTCTTATTGATTTGAACCCATGGATCCACTTCAATTACACCATAAACTAAGAAATAAAGCAGTGTGATCTTGACTACATCCTAATTATTCTTAAAATGTGTATATTTAGACAATTTTTTCAAATCAGGTGGTTTAAGGTTAGATCTTTCTTCTAATAATCTCGCACACAAGTTGGTGGATTCAATATTCCTCTCCTCAAGTACACTTTGGAACGGGTAAAATTTAAACCAGTAATAAATGCAAATTTCCACTTAGTAAATCGAACTCCTGATCCTCCAAAGTGGAACTCGAAAACCTTTGGGATCATTACATATAACTTTTTCCCATAACATATTGTGCACTAAATGACCAAAGAACTTAAGGTTTTTAGTTTGAGCAAAGGTCTAAAGCAGGTCATCCTATACAAATTCAATTGATCAAGTGTAAGTACGTGTTTGATCACTATGTTTGCTTCCATTGGATTTGTAAAGGAATGCACCCTAACTTTGAATATATCAAAATATTTGAAAATACCTTCTTTCCACCTAGGAGCTTAAGCGACTTGCTAAATAATATGCATATAAATTAAATGGAAGTTAACCATTTGTCACATACTATTTTCCCACCCCAAATTAACATTAATATGCTCAAACCAATCCAACATATTAGTAAAAGTTATTAAATAAATTGTATTATCAATTGAGCCTTCGGTAATCAAGCCATAACAAACTAAAAAAAATTACTGATGGTCTATCGGAAATTACTAAAGACCATTGGGAGAAGTTGGTTTAGTAATTAACTACCAAGAGGTATCAATGATCATGAATAAAAAGTTTAAGACATATTATCAATAAACTTGATATACCTAATATAGAATTCATAAATGCATATCAAAATCTCATAATGTTGTATATTTATAATAAATATAATAAAACATACATGAGCTAAGTCTCAAACCAAACCACACATTCAATACATAATTGTTCACATATTCAAAGCACCAAGATACATAAAAAAGTATTAAATTTACCAACTTAGATGGGAGAGAGAACATTAGGACATCAACTGAGAACTTTGTTGGAGGAATAAAGTATTCAGAAGTTTACTGAATTTTTTTAGGAATGTGGTGGTGTGTTTAGACAACTTTTCGGAAAAAATCACAGCTTGATGCTTTCCTTTTTGGATTAGGATTGTAGCTTAGTACTTTCCTTCTTGGATTGGGATTGCAACTGAGAAGTGCACTAATGTTTCGAGGAAGGTAGTGACGTGTTTTCACTGTGTTTCTTGGTTTGCAGTTTTATACTTTCTTTCTTTGAATGAGATCACAAATTCTTTTTCCTTGGTGCATTCTAAAGTACAGTATGTAATCAATGTCACATATAAAAGAACCAAAAAGCAACATAGTACTAGGGACAAAAGGAGAAGTAAAAGAAATTTTTTAGCTAAAGCTTAAGTATTGTCCTTGGACAAATTTATATCAGACCAAAACGACTAATAAAGAGCTTATCACAAAAGAAATACCTTAATTCTCTACCTTTCTAATTTCAGCATAAATGTTCATTCCATTTAAGAGGTTGAATGGTTTGAAACTAATGTGAACATAAGTTAAATTAAACAGATATAGTGAAATTCAATATTTACAAAAACAATAAAGTGAAATTCATATGACAAAACTCAAAATATTTGCGCATAACAAACTTGGCTGGAAACCCATGATGATGTTAAAGGAGACAAGCCGCAATGGTAGAAGATATAAAAAATTATCAGAGTCGAGCTCAAACTCGAGAATAGAAGATCTATGGAAATCTGAAAGACACCCAGATAGTTCAAATCCTCGGTATTATTGTATTCTCTCTTCCTTTTTTTTTTTTTTTTTTGTTTGGTAATGTTTTTTCAAACATTTGCTATTGGAGATGATTGTGCATTTTGGTTTAAAAAAGGGACAACAACTTATTTTTCTTAATTTATTCAAATTTCCAATGCTCATGATAATTGCCTAAATTTTCCAATGTTATGCACATGATGTTGAACTTTTAGTTAAATCTACCTCTGCATGTTTCATCGTTCACACCTACTTTTCATTTTTTTTTTTCTTTTTTAACAAAATAATTCAATATAGGCTTTTCTTATATATATATATATATATTTTTTTTTTTTTCGAATTTCTTATTGGAAAGAAACCAAAAATTAATATAATTCTTTCTTGCACTCTTTCTATTTCACATAACCGGTTAAAAAACAAAATTGGGAATAAAGAAATTAAACAACTATTTAACAACAAATTTTAATATTTCAGAGGTATTTTTACAAAAGTTTTTTGAGAAAACTATTGATATTCATCTCAAACAACACGAACCAATGAGAAGTTATAGTTCAATCATGCACACCATAAACTAATTAAATCACAAATAGGGCCACTATGAATCTAATTGTTCCCTAAAAAAAATTCCAAACCTAAGCTTATTATACTTTAGTTTTTTAATAGGGTTGTAGGTTCGCTCGAGGAAGAAAGAGGAAAGGAAAGCAAAATCAATTTCATTTTTGTTGTTGTTTTTTTTTTTTTTTGGTTTATTTATTTTCAATGGAGGCAACATGCAAACTAATGGGTAAAATAAAAATTATGTTAACTAAAGGGTATCCATCATTGAGGCCAGGTTTGGATGGGCAATGGGCTAAATCTTTCGAAAATAATTAAATTATAAAAAAAGAAAAGGAAAATTTCATTGACCCCCTCAAGGTTTAATAAAGCATCATTCACCTTCCTAAAGTTATTTAATTCATCGTTCACCTCCCTGGATATTAACATCTGTTAACAAATTTTATATTTTAATTTATCTAAATTATAAAAGTCTATTTTACCCTTATATAAATTAAAATTAAAATTAATTTAATATTTTGTCATTTTACCATTGTGTTACAATCTTTTTACCAACATGTGGCACAAATTATGATATATATTACCTTATATATGTACATATATTAAAATAATTATTCTACCAATTTTGAAAATTTTAATATTTATATTTTTTTTATTAATTATGAACATGAAATGAAATATTACGTATAAAATACTTATTAAAAAAAATTCAAAGCTTAAATCATTAATTAAATATTTCATTCATTGCTACATTCAAAATGTGAAATATATGCATTTAGATATAATCATCTCTTACAATCAAATGTTCAAATCTTTCATTCGATAAAGACGATACAAGAAAGGGTCATAATCCAAACTTTTACAGTGTAATAAAAAGAGATCCTTCCATGTATGCCAACACACCTATAGCCATCATAGTTGGATGAAAGAATAGTCTCCATACATGTGATCAAAAATTACAAAAGGAATAGATCTTTATACAAAAGATTTCACTAATAGCCATAAAAAAAACTTCAATTATAGCCATCAAAACAGGAAAGCATAATAAATGAATTTCCTCCCATATCACTAACCTTGTTCTTGGTTAGTTGCAAAACCAACAATAAAATTAATTTTACCTTCAATTGATTGCTAGCCACCTTACAAGGTCGTTTGTTGTGACCAAATCCATTGCAAAGTCCACATTTGAGAGTGAATGACCTTTTCTTTTTCTCCCCCTCATCTGCTGCTCTTTTCCTTGTAATTTTTGGTCTTCTTGACATTCTTCTTCTAATTGGAGGCAACAACTCATCACACTCCACCTCTGGCCACATTGATTCATTGGGGATTGGATGTATCATTGACTTGTATGTTTCAATATAAGCTTCCCTAGTTAATATGGGATCAATATATTGCACAAAATCCAATCTTTTATGGGTAACGCATACCACATCATGCTTGCATAGAACTCCACTAATTTGCTGCAAATGAACTACATAAACTCCAGTTTGAGTTGCTTTATCCATAACTTCATATTCATCACACCTAGCCCATATGAGTCTAATATACCTCCCTTCCTTTTGAGTTTTCACAATCCTTTTTTGAATATTTGGAGGAATAGTGGTTGGCTAACTCACTGCCTTTTCTGGAAGCTTTTCGTAATTTTCCTCCTTATATCTTCAATAAGTGTAAGTATTGGCTTCTGTCTACTTTTACCAAGCCAACTATTGAAACTCTTAGTCATATTATTTGTGATATGGTCATTTTTAATACTTTCATCAAAACCATGTATAGACCAGTGGCAAAAAGAGACTTCCATTAACCATTTATATGCATCCTCCTTAACAACCTTGATCTCCTCCATATTCCTTTTAAAATCTTGAATATTTGTTGCCCTTGCTGCTGCCCAAAACAAACCCATAAGCTTCAAAGTGGGAAAATTTCCTCTAAAATTGGCATAAATATGCCTTGCACAAAATCTAGTTTTATGTAGGGAAAATTTGCTGCAAACTTGCTAATACTCCTTTTTGTCTACCAGACATAAATGAAGTAATCCTGGTTTCAGCTTCCCCACTATACTCATACAACAAATTTTAAAATCAATTCCATGTCTCTGTGCTTTCCCCCTCACATACATATATTGCAATTGGAAATATCCCCCTGTTTGCATCTAATGCCACAGCAGATAATAAAACTCCATTGAAAGGTCATTTTAAATGGTATCCGTCAAAACTAATAAAGGGCCTATATCTAGTCAAAATTTCATGCTTTTGTGTAGGAAAACTAAGGAAAAACCTTTGAAATTGTGAATGTCAATGATGGTTGGTCTAGCAACCTTTATTAATGGCATAGTACCAAGATTTTGGATCATCAATATGTTTGCATATTTGTATAGTTTTTTGTAACTCCCAGCATGGTCCCTTCCCATCCTATCAAGAGCCTTCTTCTTTGCCCTATATATTCTCTGCTAATTACATTTAACCCCATAGGTTGTTCTCAACTCATTCTCTAATACACTTATCTTAACATCAAGATTTGATTGAATCAATGATTCAAGTTTACTTGCAATCCAATTGGAAGTTACCGCATCATTTTTTGTTTTCCTTATGCAAGTATGTTGCTCTTTACATATCTTGACTTTAAATTTCACAGTATCTGGCAAATTGAGAGGTATAAATTCTCCAAGGACAATTATAGGTACCACATTTAGCACTTACTCTTGTCGTTTCATTTTTCTTTCTAACTAATGTAAATCCTTTTTGGATCACATAATCTTTCAATACTTTCCTAAAATGATAAACATCTTAAAAAATTTAACATTTTTGAGACTCTATCTTCCTTGTAGATTCTGTAACCTCCCTCCCCATCATATATCTAGCCATCCTAGGAATGGGTGTCTCTTCCTCTGCATCACTGCCTAGGCTACCATTATCAACAGATTCATAACTAGATAAGATATCATCACTTTCTTGACCACTTGCTTTTAAGTCAATGTTACCATTCTCAAGTACATGCACCTCATCTTTAGATTCTTGTTCCCACTCAACTACCTCATCAAAGTCTACACCATTCTTCAATTTTTCTTGATTTGAATGATTTAGACTAGTAAAAGGAAGGGTTGAATTCAGTTGGGTTGGACTAGTAAAGGTTGGAGTTGATTGTGTTTGATAGGAGATTTGGTTATTAGATTTATTTAATTCAATGTGTATATGGATCTCCTTTTGTCATTTCTCTCCAAGTAATTCAAATAAATCCATTGAATCTTTATTTGAACTTAAAAATTTCCTACTTTTAGCTCCTGAAATGTCAACCGCTAACTTGAAATAATCCTCAATTATAATCTTCTCTCCAATAGATATTAAATTAGAATCAGACAATAGACGAGCCAAGCTAAAATCATCAGGGTCTACATTTTCTATTTTGTATATCTCACCAAAGCATGAACATTTACATCAAACTTCATTTTACCTTAAAAGAAAAATACGTCAATTAAGAAGTGAAAATATGAAGCTCAAATATGTTAAAAAAAAGCTCAAATATGAAAATTCAAGGTACCATTTCCTAAAATAAAATTTTTCATCATGGATGCTATGGTACTTCATTATGTAATACTTGATACTTCAATACAAGATTTTATCACATTTTTTTTCCATAGCAATAGATATATATATATATATATATATATATATATATATATCATTTTTTTTTAGGTGTCTATAATCCTAAAGCAAAACAAAATGCATTTTGTATGTAGCAAGAAAGACGAAAAAAAAAAAATAATACAAGAACTAACAAAATGTAGAGCAATGTTGGTACAATTAAATGGAAGAAATTATAAACCAAGAAAGAAAAAAAAAATCTCAAAAATTTCTCATTCAACATTATGTTCCGAATAGTCCATCTTTGAAAGAATTTGGAAAACTCAAATTTCTTCAATAAAGGTTTTTCATTAAATACTAATTTAAGAGCTCTAAAATAAATCATTCAAAAGCCCCATATATATTCAAAATAAAAAAACCATAAAAAGGGAAGCAAAAGATGTAGACAAACCTTAAATCTGAATTAATTTCTGAAGGTCTCTGCTCAAGGTTTTAAGCCTCCTCATCAACTGTTTCTCTTCTTCATTGTGGAAGCCATAAAGATGGATTTGTTTGGGTTGATAAAATTTTATTTTTATTTTTCCTTTTGATATTTAGGAAGTTGTCATATATTGAGAAGGGTGCAAAAGGTGCAAATCAAGGTAATTCACGTCACTCTATTTTAAAATCACTTTTTACCATTTTTTTGCCATATTAACCCTTTACCCGTTATATTTAACGGAAATAAGTAACGATTGAAATGTCTAATGATAAATCTGAAACCTGAGGAGGTTTAATGATTTTTTCCCAAAAAGAAATAAATGAAGTAAAAGAAGAGAAAAAGAATGTAATAAAGAATCAAATTAAAAAGTAACATAATAATAGAAAAAAAAAATCCCACAAATGGGCATCGATGTAGGTCTATGTGGCTTTTCAAATGGGGTGGAGTAAATAATCCCACACCCTTAGGTGGGTTAAAATAATCCTATTTACCATGGTAATCAAATGTAAATTAGGGATAATTTTAACCCAATTCCAATTTTAATCCAACGTGACCAACCAGGCTCTAAAATCTCACATTCCTAATTTATTAAAATAAATAAATAAATAAGAATCCCTCATGTTTATATATATTATGGTGCTCATTCCCAATTTATTGATTTCCTTACTTTTCTTGATTTTCTGATCCCGAAAGTTTATGTATTTATCTAGCATTTTTTGGTGGGGCTATCTAATGGGCATTGGATCTTTAACTTGGCCCTTTAAGCGGCGTATCAAGACCTGCACATGATGAAACCAAAGTGCTATTCTTTTTACAATCACTCATTAACTATATACAAACTCTTCCCAGGAAAAATGTTTTACTGCCCTTATAAAAGTGTATATAAATGAAGTCCAACTTGTATCGTAAATAGAATTTTCCCAAAACATAATTTATATGGTACAAGTGTACTTTCCACCATGGATCCTCTTTCTGTAATAATTGGCCAATTGATTTCTCAAAAAGAAAACAATTATTATATATATTTTTTTAAAAAAATAAATAGTAAAAGATATTGATAGATTTTTCATCCCACTGGCAGTCCTGCTGATGAGCAAAATTTCCAATGCTAATGGAGCAGCGCTCCTTTTCTCTCACAGACAAGTGGACACGAGGTGACACACAAATGTAAAATCCATTTGTTTGTGAGAGAAGTGTGCACTTTCCTGAAAGCATTGGAAATTTTTGTATTTTTTTTTTTCTTTGTAGGTAGGGTCTTTCAAGATATACAAATTAAATTTTAAAACTAATTTTATTTTTTTTTATCAATATAAATTGTAGAAGTTTTAATTTTAATTTTATTTTGTCAATTTCCATTAGATTTGTTTGTATTTCTACATTCAGTTAATTTTTTATTTTTTTTATTTTTTGAGTTTTAATCCCATATTAAGTTACATATATAGGTGGTTTTATCCATAACTTTAGGATCTTAAGTAGAATTCCAACAAATCTCTTATGTTAATCCGGTGTAAAACTTGATTTTTTATTTATTTTTTCCTTAGAACCATTTTGACCTGACCAAAGCCAAAACCAAACCGATCCCTTTAATTTTGGATTATTAACTCTCTCAAACATATTTTTCTCAAACGTATCCCTGCCATTTTTCCTTCTCAAAATTAAGCATTTCAAGTGGGTGTTATTCTTCTCTGTATTTTCTTTGCTTATTAAGGTACTGAATCTCATATTTATATTTCTTCAATATTATGTTTTAAGCATTTGGGATTGAGTTGGCTATATATTCGATTTTATTCATGATTTCTTAATTGTCTCCATTTTATGTTGGCATTGAATTTGATCCCTTCCCTTTCCTACCATAAGCAATTTTTGGCTGCTCTCGATCTTTTTTTTTTTTTTTTAAAAAAAGAAAAAAAAAACTTAACAGCAAGTTTTTCATCTTTGTATTAATTCCGAACCAAGAAAATGAACTATGGATTATTATTTAATTAATATGGATTTTCCCTTGTGCTTAGGATACAAGTACAATTGCCATGGATTCTTTTAAAGGACAAGGAGGCATTCAGATGCTGTTAACAGCAGAACAGGAAGCCCAGCATATTGTTTCAAACGCTAGAAACTGTAAATACACATTACATCATTGTACATATATATATATATATATATATAATTACATGTCATCCATATTAATGATGGATGTTGTCTATCAAATTACCATGTTAAATAAATATGACCGACGATGTGCACACATCATGAATTGAATGATGATATCGTTTATTATGGCAAAACTATATAAATGTAAACAGTTTTTCTTCTTTTTTATTCGTCTCCTTAATTGATAAATTTTCTTAACCATATTTTTCAGTGAAGATGTCAAGGTTGAAGCAAGCAAAAGATGAAGCTGAGAGAGAAGTAGCGCAATATCGCTCTAATATGGAAGCTGAATACCAAAAGAAAAAATCCGAGGTAACCCTTTATTCATAAATAAACTTATGGAACTCTGAAATCCATGATTTTGAACCTTTCTCTTCAATTATTCTCCGGCTTTATAATCGCCGCAGATGAGCACTGGATCGGATGCAAAACGGCTTGAAGAGGAAACCGATGTGAAGATTCAGAACTTGAAAGAATCAGCAACAAAGGTCTCAGAAGATGTTGTTGACATGCTCTTAAAATTTGTCACAAATGTGAAGACTTGAGGGTGCATGGTTTGATTCAAGGTCTTTGAATTCAACTAGAAATAATATTTTTTTATATTTTCATTTTGTGGAGCTACTAAAAGCTAGTCCAACTGTTTAATTTGTTCTTTTAATTTCCTCTAAAAATCAGTATTTGAAGTTTATCATGTTTATTATTGCGTGACAAATGTCCTTTCCTTTTTTTCTTTTTTTTGTTTTAAAAAAATTATCCTTGTTTTTTCTTGCTTTATTTTGTTTATGCAATTTACAGTAAATGTAGAAGACAGTGAAGAGCTAGAGCACATGCAACGAAAGGATTCTGAGCTGGTATATAATCAATTAGCGCATATATATACATATATATATTATAAGCATTTTAGTACTACAATGCAATATTGTTAAATTATTTCCTCTGTCTTTAAAAATTTACTTATTCATTTGTAAAATGATTGAAAGTTCTCTACGGCAATAATCATTGTTATTTTATGATGAAAATAATCATAGAATATTCTGATTCTAAAACCTTCTTGTAATCCGGCAATCCCCAAAATAAAAAGAATATGTGTATATATATATGTATATATGTAAAATTAATTGGTCTTGTAGTATATTATAGATCTTCAAGTCCTTACTCTAGATCAAAATAAAAAAGAGAACCCAGTAATATGCATCACACATTTTTCCATAGGATTTCTCTTAATATTCTCATACATGTACAAGACTTGTAATGACCAATTTCTATATCAAGTAGATCCATTAGACTAAGTTATAACAGATTCTTGAAAATTTGAGGAAGGAATGAAGCTACATATAACACGTTTTGAAGTTGTTTATGGCTATATACTTGTAATAATAATTAATAATTAAGGAATATATTAATTATATAATAATACAAATTAAGCTTTGTTCTCAGCATCTCTACTAGGTTTAGACTTATAGTATGTAGTAAAAGTTGTATTTATTATTGTCTACGTTCAAAGCGGATCAAAGGCATGTTATTATTTAATGGCGCCCCTGACACATATATATATATTGTTGAATCTGCCACTGGATTACAAAGCAGAACAAGATGTTCATGATTCAAAAAAGAAAGAAAAAAAAATATCATGCAAATTGTAAAAAGCAGATCTTTATTTTATTTTATTTTTAATTGAAAAGAGGGCATTTTCATCCGGATTGAAGTTTAAACCTTAATACTAGATATGTATTCTCAATTGTTGCATCACTTGATGGAGCCTAGTGTAATAGAAGTCTTATTAATGTTGTGAGCCTGTGCAAGAGAATATGGTATTGTTCCATGATTTAATAATAATAAACTAACAAAAGCAAAATATTGCACTCCATATTATAGTAATCTACACGCATAATTTCTTGCTGTTTGAAAATTAGTTTCACATCCAAATCCAAAAACATGAAGGGATTATGTGAGACCGTATCTAGAATAGTTCATATATATATATATATATATATATCAGATTCAAACTAGATCACATTCAAATCAGTTCTTTAATATAAAAAATAATATAAAGATATTAGAATTTTTTTTTTCAATTTTTAGATTGTATCATTAGATTTTTTTTTTTTTTTTTAAGGTGGTATCCCGATAGGATCGTTTGCTTTCTCTAAACTTAGATTTTAATATATCGTTAAAATCCTATTTAATTATTTTTTAAAATTTTAAATTTTAATTCTTATGTGATTTGGGGCTAATAGAGAAAAATTTGATATTAACGTTTGACTCTACATTCACATATAAAATATTTACACATGATGTATCATATAATGTTCTTTGAAATATCGTAAAGTATAATGATTTATCATTTTTGTTTTTCATTCACCATTTTTTTTTTCTTTCTGAAGAATAATGGTTCACCATTATTTGATGATGTATATTTCAAACATAACAAAAGCTAGCATAGATAACTATGAAAATAAAAATAAAAATCCCACAGTACAAAAATTTTACCAATACCCGAATTATATATATAGTATAGTTCCATACATGCATATTATTATTATTTTTCAAAAAGTTCTTATATGCATTAGCTACTTTTTTGTTTTTGGGGGGGCTAAATTAAGAGTTTATAAGTTGAAAACCTGAAGGCTAAAGCCTACAAAAAAAAAAAAAAGGTTGGCTTAACAGCCACTCTCCTGGGATACAAAAGAAAAGAAAATACTAGGAAGGGAGTTTAAAGACAGGGTACACTAGTCACAAACAAAATGAGCTAGTAAATTTGCTTTCCTGGGGGATCAAACAAAACACGCTTCCTGGAACTTGTTTTTCATAAGAAGGGTATCCGAGATTGTTCCTTCTGCTGTCCAATGGATGATTGAATACTAGGATTACTCAAGTTGAGGATAACATTCCTGGCATCTAATTCGCACTACACTTTAGTCTAAGCTTCCTTTATCACCATTGACAAACCTTGCAACACCCCAAAGGTTTCAGCCAATTTCAGAATATTTGATTGCAGTTGTACAGCCTTGATTTTTATCACTTCCTCCTGGTGATCTCTAGTGATGACTCTAATCATGCCAACTTTATCTTTGACAGTAGCATCTGAGTTAACTTTGATAAACTGTAAGGGTGGTTTCCACCATATCACCCTGCTAGGTTGGGTGACCCAGCCTTCGAGGCAATTCTTAGCAATAATTGCTTTAGCGTCTTTAAATCTAAGCTTCAACCTAGCCATAGTGATCTTAAGAGAAAATTATTTGTTGTCATAAAGAGCATTATTTCTTAATTTCTAGAGTTGGTTCAAGATAAGAGAAGAATAGAGGAAAAAGTCCTTTTTGTTGCTAGTATGAACTGGAAAAACTCCAATTGGGTTAGCTAATAACATTAACTTCTGTTCTAGAGGTTGGTCGTCAAAGGTGTCCCATTTTACACTTAAGGGCATTGCAAAGTAGATTGCTTTAGCCACTTGACAGTGAAAAAAAAAAATAGCAATCAGATTCAATTACACAACATCCATGCATGCAGTCTTTAAAAACAACATCAATGTTGCGACAGAGAAGGGTGAAGGTAATAGTAAAACCAGAATTGTCTAATTTCCATAAGAAAAAAACTTAAATCTTTTGTGAATTTTAGAATTCCAAGATACTTCCACCAAGAAAAGGCGGGGAAGTTATCCCAATATTCTATTTTTGTAGGCTGATTTTACATAATAGAGACCATTAGAATTTCTATTCCATATAAGCTTGTCCTCCAAGTTCAAATTCTTGTTGGGTATCTTACATATGTTTTGGATAGTGTCTCTATCAAACATGTGATTAAGCATTTCCACAGTCCAATTGCCATCCGAAAGTGACCATACTATAGCTTCCTCAAAAAGAGGTGTTAGTTTAAAGTTTGGGTTGTTGGGTACCCAACGGTCTTCTAAGATGTTGATACGATCCCTTTTACCCATTTTTTTCTTATTGCATCTCAGGAAAGAGCTTCCTGCGTAATATTTGGATTTTGATGCTCAAACCCACATCTTATGCGAGTCTGTGGCTAAAAACTAGCTCAGTTTTCTTCGAAGTGCCAAGTTCATATACTTTAGCTTTCTTATATCGAGCATTCCAAAGAATTTGGGCCTACAAATTCTCGACCAAGATATAGCAGTGTATTTCCTGCCACTCATCTCTCTACCCCATAAAAATTACTAGCCATGCTTTTTATATCTCAACACCATTTCATAGGAAGTTTATGGGCTGACATTGCATATAAGGGGGTAGCACTAATAACTGATTTTATCAGAGCGTATCTACCAGCCTGGGAAAGCAGCTTGGCCTTCCATCCTTGAAGTTTGTTCTCCACCTTCCTCCTTAAACCCTCATATGCCTTTGAATGATTCCTTTCAACAAACATTGGGTTGCCAAGATATTTGACCTCCTTTGATAGCTCATTCAATCCCATGATCTTTTTAATACTTGCCTTAATCTTTCCTTGAAAGTTCTTGGAGAAGAAGCATGCAGATTTCAAGAAGTTTACCTTTTGATCCATCTAGCTACAGTAAAGATTAAGGTAGTTACTCACCTTCCGCACCTCATCAAGGTTAGCCCTGCAAAAAAATGAGATGTCATTTGCGAAAAGTAGGTGAGAGATCGCTAGTCTGGTTCTACTAATTTTGATTCCATGAATTTCCCCTTCTCTTTTCAGCTTCAAAAGCATCCTTGATAACAACTTAGAGTAGAGGATGAAGAGAAAAGGGGAAAGGGGGTCACCTTGTTTTAAGCCTCTTCTGATTTCCACCTTGCTAAAAGCACTATCATTGAGTAACAACTCCGCAGAATTAATAGAAATGCATCTAAGCACAAATCCATTCAGCTTATGAAGGAAACCAAATTTGGAGATGATTGTTATTAAAACTCCTAATCAACCCCATCATACGCTTTCATCATATCAATTTTGAATCCGATAAGCTTGTTTCAATTTTTCTTCCTCTTCATCATGTGTAAAATTTCATTAGCTAGAATGGAGTTTTCACCAATCTATCTGCCTGGGATGAAAACCGCTTGGGAGGGGGAGATGATTTTGTCCAGGACAGAATGTATTCTTCCTGTTAGAATCTTAGATAAGATCTTGTAGACTGTGTTGTAGAGCTTTATTGGCCTGAGGTGGTTAAGGTGGAGACGTGTTTAGCTTTTGGGGTAAGCACAATATAAATTTTGTTAATGGCTATTGGGATGATAACTGAACGGAAGGCATTCTGAATCATGGTAGTTACAGCAACCCCCACCATGCTCCAATATCTTTGGAATGAAAGAGCAGACATCCCATCAAATCCGAGAGCTTTAATGGCATACATGCTCTTAACTGCTCTTAAGATTTCATCTGCTGTAGGGGGAGCGTCAGTCAGTGCATTATCTAAGTCAATAACAGCACCCAATTTCTGATGTAGACTCTAGCCAATCACCATTATCATCTTTTAAGGTAGCTATAATATTTTTTCTCCCATTAGCAACCGTTGAGGCATGAAAAAATTTAGAATTGCGGCCTCCAACTTTGAGCCAAAATTTTATGGACTTTTGTCTCCAAACTAACTCTAGTCTTAACCTCCACTTATCTATTATGCATTAGCTACTTAGCTTAATACTATATAGAAATAATATAGGAATTTTCCAAACAAATAAATCA
Source organism: Ziziphus jujuba (assembly GCF_031755915.1). NCBI lineage: Eukaryota > Viridiplantae > Streptophyta > Magnoliopsida > Rosales > Rhamnaceae > Ziziphus > Ziziphus jujuba. Next base: position 28,296,814 of record NC_083383.1, read on the forward strand.
TAACATATAATTATTTATTTTCTAACAAGATTATTTAGTTGTGTCAAGAACGATTGCATTTTTAAAGAATTACAAAAAAATAAAAATAAAAAAAATAAAAAATTCTTGAAATTAACTTCATGTTTCAATTTGTTTCTTAATTTTTTTAAACCAATTTCCCCCTTAATTAATTGTTGTACAATGTGAAAATGACCTATTATATTATTATTTTTAAAAGAATTAGACAAAAATGGCGATCTAGCCTTAAAAGTATACGGTAGTATGTATATGCATACATCAAGAATTGTTTTGGGAACAAAATTGATGACAAAATAAATTGAAATAATTATTTATATAATCATTTTTATATCCATCTTTAAATTTTATAAACTTTAATTAGATTTATACCTATAAATTTATAAATTACATTTATATAACGCTTGTTGGGTCAATATCTTGAAACTCTAACTTAAAGTTTTTAAACTTTTTATAAAGAAAATAATTTTGTATTATGTTATAATTTAAGACAAAATTTTATAACTTTTTTTTTAAAGGAGGGATAAATTGAAAATATATATATTTTAAATAATTTCCAAAAAATAAAAATAAAAAAATTGTATAATTGGAAATAAACATTCTTTTCGTGCTAACTTAGATCGATCCGATAATCCACGAACAGTTCGAGTGGGAAGCACAGAAAGGATTCCTTCTCAAGCTATTTTCTTTTATCTTTCCCTTTCATCAAACAAAGGAGAGAAAATAATTATATAGCAAAACAAAAGGGGAAGAAAATCCCATTTGCCCCACCAAACCCCCCAAAAAAATTTATATTTTCGGGAACAAAAATTTTCTTTTCAGTTCCTAATTCTTGGAGCTGATTTCGTTTCTCTTCGATTCCGAAATTGCAAATTTTTCAATAATTAAAAAATAAAGATTAAATGCTTGTGGAATTCTAGGGTTTGTGAGAGAGAGACTTTGGGAACAATGAACTCTGTAACCAACGACATCAACACCACCACCACAACCAACAGCAAGAGTGGCCAAGATCTCGGTCTCTACTTCTTGGAGCGGTCTCGTCTCGGCTCGGCTCAGGGTCCGTGCGACATGGACGAGGATGAGGAAGCTCCAACCGAGCTCAACACCATAAACAGCTCCGGTGGGTTCTTGGTGGTTTCCCCCGATAAGCTCTCGGTGAAGTATACAAACGTCAACCTTCATGGCCACGATGTCGGCGTTGTTCAGGCCAATAAGCAGGCTCCGGTCAAGCGGCTCGTATATTACTTCGAGATTTTTGTCAAGGACGCTGGCACTAAGGGGCAGATTGCCATTGGTTTCACCAGCGAGAGCTTCAAGATGCGGAGGCAGCCCGGGTATGGGTCTTTCTCTTTCGGTGTAAATTTCATTTGGTTATTTTTTTTTTCTTTTTTTGATAGATGAATTATTGGGTTCATTGCTTAATTCAATCCTGTTTTGTTTTGATGCCATTTTAACAGGCTGTTACTATATTTTGTATTTATTGGTTGAATGCATTTTGTTTAAATCTTGTTTGGTTGCTGAGAATGTAGGAAATTGCTTCTTCTAGGTTCTTATGCTAGGTGCAATACATGGGTATTTCTATCTAGTTCCTTGTAGTTAGTTAGCTCCCCATGAAATTCTTGAAGAAAGATAACAAACAATGGAAACCCTTCAACAGTTTAAAGTCACACCTCAGTTAAGATAAGAAATAAGATGTAAATAACTACGGTTTATTGTAGCTATGCGCGTTATAGTTATGTTGTCGTTATTTTTTTATGGTCTCCTTTTATCGCTGAACCAGATGGGAAGCAAACAGTTGTGGCTATCATGGGGATGATGGACTACTTTATCGTGGACAGGGAAAGGGGGAACCTTTTGGCCCAACTTACACATCTGGTGATATAGTTGGTGGTGGTATTAACTACGCTACACAGGAATTCTTTTTCACGTAAGTTAGTTGTCTATGCTATTCTTTTCATTTCGAGTGTTTGTTGACTATTTTATGATTATCTATTCACTTGTAGCTTTGGTTCGCTTTCTGGATTCTTTGTTTTTCTTCCTGAGATTCTCATGTATATTTAACTTTCATGTTGATACTAGTAAAAATGGGGCAGTAGTAGGAAAAGTGAACAAGGACATGAAGGGACCCTTATTTCCTACAATTGCCGTTCACAGCCAAAATGAAGAGTATGTTGTTTTATTCTAAATTTTAAGCCTCTTTTGCCTTTCATCAATATCAGGAATTCAAATGTCATAGTCTATCTTTAAACTTCATTTGCTTGTGGTTTTTTGAATTTGAAATGACTTGATGGTGGTAACTGCATTTTGTATGAATGTTGTTCTAGTTTGTTCTTTGACAATCTACTGCACGCACATTCAATATTGATTTCTTCCACATTTTGAGTCACCTAGATACATTTTGCTGTCTTCTCTTTCATGTTTTTTTTTTTTTTTTTTTTTTTTTTTTTTTTGTTTTAAAAGGTGATTAACGTTCTAGTAGGAATTGTAGGATCAATTGTGATGAGAACTGAAGATTAGGACTTATATAAATTTAATATGAGTTTTTGGGAAATACTTGTAGGCTTATAAACAGAAATACTATTTATTGGATAAATACACAGCTGTGATCTCATTGTTTTCTAAAATCTTGGCTGTCACCAACCTAGCAACATCTTTTGGCAAATTATATTGGTTTACAGTTTTGTGAAATGTTTAGTGTTTGAAGCTTGCTGGTTGAGTCTCTAGATAGTCGTTTAATCTATTTACTTCTGCAATTTTTATGAATATGGCATTGCTTTTCATTATGCTAGACTTTTTGAACTGGATTATTGTTCTCCCCCCTCTGTCCCTTCCTTGTATGTGTCTGTGGATGCATTTCTAGGTTACTTTTCTTTTCAGGTCAATTGGCTGTTAGAAACAGTTTTAATGTGTACACAAGTTATGCATTTTGGTTCTTGGATTCTTCTTTTTTTTAAGTACACTTATTGGTTTACAGTTTTGTGAAATGTTTAGCATTTGAAGCTTGCTGGTTGAGTCTCTAGATAGTCGTTTAATCTATTTACTTCTGCAACTTTTATGAATATGGCATTGCTTTTCATTGTGCTAGACTTTTTGAACTGGATTATTGTTCTTCCCCCTCTGTCCCTTCCTTGTATGTGTCTGTGGATGCATTTCTAGGTTACTTTTCTTTTCAGGTCAATTGGCTGTTAGAAACAGTTTTAATGTGTACACAAGTTATGCATTTTGGTTCTTGGATTCTTCTTTTTTTTAAGTACACTTCCTGTTTATCCTAATTTTTAATGCAAGGTGCCATGAATGCGTTATTTGTCTTCTTCTTCTTTCATTTTTTTTTCAAACCCCTTATTCAATCTCTGTGGTACTTTCTTTTGCAGGGTGCTTGTCAACTTTGGACAAAAGCCTTTTGCTTTTGATCTCAAGGTGAGATAGAAGTTTGTCCTCGTTATTTCTAAATATTTGGTCCGCAGTTTTCTTTTGTTCTCACTCTCAGTCAATCATATATTTTATTGTTTAAACTTTATGTTTTAGTATTTTATTTATGTTTTGCTGCTCTTTTATTTTATTTTATTTTATTTTTTGTATAAATTTCAGGTTTGTAGTAGTAGGTATGGTTTGTGTTGTTACTTTTGCTTGTATAATCATTTTTTTACTGTTATTAGATGGTCAACTTTGTATAGTGGATGGTATGGGAAAAAACCTTGAATGTGTGTGCCTCTAAATTTTTGTGAGTAATGTGGTTCAAATATTTTGACATAGTAGATCTACATGATCTCAACATGTTTCTTTCTACACTGTTCATGGCAATTTTGTCACTGTTCCCAGTTGCTTGCCTCCTAATACTACTACATGGAAACTTTGATCTTTATTCGTGTTGATAATTAGATATTTTCATACTGAAAATTAAGTAATGGTGTTATGTATAGTAACTTCAATTGGAGTGTTGCTTATACTAGTCCTGTTAACTCATACAAAATTTGGCTCAAATTATGTTGTCTTTCTAACAGACCAAATTCCTAGAGTTATCAATAACTTGCTCCAAGTTTCTCTTGAGCTGATTATTTTTGAAAAGTCACCTGCTTTGTGTAGTTTATGAAAGCATGGAAAACTACAGAAACTGTTTATTCTTGTCTGCATTATATTTATGATTGATTGTGAACATTTAATAATTTCTTTATTCACTATGCTCGAAATTTGATTTCATCATCATCACTGACATTTTTTTCCTGACCCATCTTCCTCTTCCATTGCATTTATTTATTTCTTTTTTACTCTCCTTTTTTTTTGAAATATAACACAAGATATTCTATCAAAAAAGGGAAAAAACCATTTTTATATCAAACAAAATCATGAAATATTCATTCCTTTTATTTATTTATTTATTATATCATGTCTTTTTGTCGATATTCATGCTATAGAATCTGATTAGGATTTTGAAGCACAAGAGAGGATGAAGCAGCAAATGACAATTGAAAAAATTTCTCTACCAACAAATGTCAGTCATGGGTAAGTTAACATTTGTCTTGGATCCTTTTCAATCAACAAATTTCTTGATTTTGGGTTAGTGTACTTAGCAAATAATATGCCTCTAGTGCAATATTTCTCGATGGAACAGTCTGATGTTTATAATTAAGTAGAAATCCAGAATATGGACTTTACGTGGAAGTCTCATGTTTATGGCCTTTTGCATGAATCCTGTTCTGTGTACTTTGCACCTTTTTTATTTTCTATTGGACAAAAATTTGGTCATCTCTAGGTGTTCTATCCATGCTTGTGCAATCTTACATATTCGAGTCTTTTGTTACCAATATTAAAGTTACTATTCAGATCTGACGGATTTAAAAGCTTTAGAGTTTACTTCTTGCAGCATTTCAGTCAGATTTTATCTTGGAGCTGATAATATCATTATGATACTTTTAAATAATTGTTAATATTTTCTTATTTGTCTAATTATATAATCAGGATTGTTCGCTCCTACTTGCTACATTATGGATACGAAGACACACTCAATTCATTTGACATGGCTAGTAAAAGCACTGTTCCTCCTATATATATAGCTCAAGAAAATGGTTCCTGTGAACAGGAGGATATCATGTATGCACTGAGCCAGAGAAAGACTCTTCGACAGGTATGAAAAATTGCGTATACAGATTGCTTGGTAAAAATAGTCCCATGCTTTTTTCTTTTTTTTTTTGACTTAATGTCTTGTGTTAGATTTCCTATCTATAAATTTTACTTCTTTGAGATGAATTTAAAATTTCTTTTCATGTTTAGATTAGAAATTTTGAAATATTCGGGAGTTGTTTTTGGAGGTGCTTAGTTATGGGGCTCCAAGTTATTATGGTTTAGTTATCAGCTAATTGGAATCTATCATTGCAATTATGGCTTAAATGAGCTTTTTTCATACATTTTGGGATCTAATTTTCTTCTTCAAGCTTTTTATATTTTGTGACTAAGTAATTTCAGAAAGGTTTTCATGAGAACATGTTGGGGCTAAATATACGTGGGGGTTATATTGGTATGATATCACATCTATTTTTGAATCAGAAACAAGAACCTGTTGCTGCTTATGTTATTACTTTCTATGAAAATCTTATCTCCTTGGTCATGGCTAACGAATTTCTGTTTGTGAAATATACTGTTAATTAGTGTGGAAAACTTTACTTCTTTGATAGAAAGAAAAACATAAAATTAGTGAGGAAGAAAAATCCTCAAGAAAAGTTTTTAATTAAGAAAAAAAAAAAAAAAAAAAACTTATCTGAAAATTCTACATCACAACGTTCCATTTAAGAATGGAATGTCCTTAAAGTTGTTTGAAATAGATGCTCTAAAGGCACCTTTAATTTTATATAATCCTGTAAAATCCTCTTTAAAAGTTCTTCCATAATGTTCAAAACAAAGTCATGATTGCATGTTTCAAAAATATACTACACTTTTCTGTAGCCAAAAAAAAAAAAAAAAAATAATAATAATAATAATTGTACTTTTAATGCTTTTTGTTTCTTTTATTCATTTCGGAATTTGGGCCTTGCATGATAGTTGATTTTAACTTCCTCTTTTTTCAGTTTGGGTACCATTATGTGTAGTTTATATTATTACCGTTGGATATATGCTTGAGTGTTTTGTTTGTTTTTTTGTGGCTTGTTCTTCTTTCATCTGAAATATAGTAAACCAGCCAAATATAATGAATTTTGGTTATGGCTAACTTATATTTTCCCGCAATGAAGCTAATAAGGAATGGGGAGATTGATGCTGCACTTAGCAAACTTGGTGATTGGTATCCCCAGATTGTTCAGGTGTACTGTCATAACTTTATTTAATGGTTATATGTATTTTTTTCAAGTGTCCTCTAATAACTACAAGTTTTGATCGTTAGAATGCTATAAATTCTGCTCAATATAAGTAACTTGGCACACATATTTCCTAGCATTTATGCATGTATTACCTGGATTATCCCTGTGTCCTGATAATGTTGTGTCTTTTTCTTTAAAACAACCTCTTTGATTGTTTTTTTTTTGAGGTTGTCTTCTAATAACCACAAGTTTTGATTGCTAGAATGCTATAAATTCTGTTCAATATACGCTAACTTGGCACACATATTTCCTAGCATTTATGCATGTATTACCCGGATTAAATTTTCTTTAAAATAACCTCTGATTGTTTATTTTTTTGAGGTTTTTGAACTTATAAAAAACAAAAAAACAAAAAAACGAAAAAACAAAAAAACAAAAAAGAGGTTGTTAAAAGTCATATCTTGTATGGCTTTGGCCATATGGTATATTTTGATTGGAACAAATATCCTCTTTTCCCCTTACATTAGCTAATTTCAACATTTAAGAATATCTGAATTCAGAAGGTCCTTCACAGATTGGGTTGATACTGATTGGATGTACTTTTATTCTTTCATTTTCACTTATCACTTTAGCTTGAGTGGTTGGTTTACTCGAAAAATCAATGTTACCTAGGTCAATCAAAAGTTGTACCTTTCCATATTTGTTTTTCAAATTTAAAAGTAGAAGCAGTTGATTCCATATTTTGTTATCTACTTATGAATATAAATAGCTTGACCGTGTTGTACTTTTTATTATTATTACTACTATTTGCTTATGGTGGTGGGGAGGGACTGAAAATTCCAAAAAGAGAAGGTCTGATACTTGACCAGTTTCTTAGCCCTGATGAAGTTCCCTCACCTTTGACACTTCTAATCTTGGCATTTTGCCATTTGTTTGGTTTATTATGAGTCCTTGTTTTGCAAATGTACTTGCAGTTGTTTCTTATGGTATTCAAGGATTGAAAATATGTCACCAGTATGTATTTTAGAAGATACCTTAGAAACATTGAGTTGAATGTTTTTGTAGTTTCCTAGAGTATAATTTCCTCTAACTAGTTTGTGATTGATTTCTTATAGCAAAAGGATAATCTTATTTAGGTTGTAATTTACTTTCTGCAGGATGATAAATCAGCTACTTGCTTTCTTCTTCACTGTCAAAAGTTTATTGAATTGGTTCGGGTATGCGTTTTCCCTATTTTATTATATTCCATTTAATTTAGGGTCCATTACATTAACATCCCATATCCTTTTAACCTTAGTATTATTATTATTATTGTTATTTTAAATTTTAATATATATTATGGGGTTCCAATTTAGACAAAAACATCCCTTTAGATTTATTTCTAACACCATGTACCAACCACTTCCTTAATCAGTCAGGAGAATATTTGTCAACAGGAATTAATTTCTTTTATATGATAAACATACCTTCACCATGTTTGTATGTGAACTTGCTCTGAGGCCATTCAATCTGACATATAGGCTGGAGCACTAGAGGAAGCTGTGAAATATGGAAGGATGCAATTGGCAAAGTTCTTCGAGCTGCCTGAGTTTGAGGATCTAGTTAAGGTAAGTGTAATTGTAAGCCTGTACATCCGTAAAATATTTACTGATTCAAATACTATGAGATATTAATGAACGCTTATTTTTTCTTCCTTAATGAGACATTGAAAGAATGCTTATTTCCTTAGAAAGGGCATAGAAGGCACCAGTTTTCTGTATTTTATTTTTATTATTATTTTTTTCCTCCTGTCCACGTTATGTTTCGTTTTCTTTTTCCCTAGACGATAAATAACTGTCTCTAGAGTGGAGTTTCCATATATTTTTCTGGGTCCGTGCTGGCAGAAGCAATACAGAACTAGTTTCTTTGCATATTAGGGTATTAATTAATTGAAGTATACTAATCACCAAAAAAACTCTTTTTTTATAGGATTGTGTTGCTTTGCTGGCATATCAACAACCACAGGAGTCTTTAGTAGGATATCTTCTTGAAGAGTCGCAGCGTGAAGTTGTAGCAGATATGGTTAATGCAATGATCCTGTCAACGAATCCCAACCTGAAAGATTCAAACAGTTGCTTGCACTCGTATCTTGAAAGGCTACTCAGGCAGCTGACTGCTTGCTGTTTGGAGAGAAGATCTTTGAACGACGACCAAGGTGAAGCTTTCCATCTTAAAAGAGTACTCAACAGTGGTAAGAAGGCAAAGTGCTAGCTTTGATTAATTAACCGCACTTCCTCATCTTCCCCTGTTCATATGCAGAGTTGCCCATTTCTTAAACTGCAATGCAGAGCGATCATGTTGGATTTAGTGTCCAGTATACTGTACAGAGGCCCCTTTTATGTTTTACCTGACCCACTAATAATTTTTCTTTCCATAATGGGTTGCTGTTGTTCCTCTTGATGTGTCTGTAAGCCTCTTGTAACTTATAACATTTTAAGCCTGGGGGATCCAAAAAGTTTTAGCTGGACAGAGATCTGGGAAATGTAGCTAATTGTTACAAAAGTATGCGTACAAATTTGTTAGGTTGTGTTGCTGCTGCATTTGACGAATCTGTAGCTTATCTTGCATTTGGAGTACAGTGAAAACACTTGGAACGAAGTGAGAAGTTGCAAAATATTTATGATGTATGGTCATGTTATTAATGTTTTTCTCTTTGTATTTTGTGGTACATAAAGGTTTTATTTTATTTTCACCCTATGAAACATGTGTCTTATGCTTATATAGGTTATGTGGCTCTTGTTGAAATTATTAGGTATTTTCTTCTTGTCGAAAATAAATGTACTGACATTCTTACCTAGGTTAATGTCCTTTTAAAATTAGCTAATTTTATAAAATAAATAATGCATAAATGTTTGTTAATAAAATTCTAAGAGTTTTGCTATTCATCACTTTGTGGTGACAGTCTGAACTATTCCTTGTATGATAATTTTTTAAAGAAATTTTAATTGACTAAACGATTGCATTAATTATATATTAATTTTAATTTTAAAAATTTAATATGGGAAAGCAATTTTTCATTTAAACTGCGGATGGCAAATAGGATTTACTAAAGATGGTCATTGTGGTGATAATAGTATTTTTCAAAATGCAACACCAATACAAACGTTTATTTATATATTGCTTATCCGGCGTCGGATAAGAACAACCCCCCTACCTTTCTTCTGGTAAGAAACAGCCACCCAAGTTGATTAATTATGGTTCATTCTCTGCATTGAAAAGGCCCCTAGGGTCCAAACCCTTCGAGTCTTCCCAATAATCAGTTTGATCCTGGTGGGCTTCATCAAAATGTTCAAGATCTTCAATGCAAAAATTTGGGGGAAGCTCTTCTCCATACCATTGAGTCTCTTCCAAAATTAGAGATGTCTTTCGTGGTTGAATATTCGTAGGGTTATTAATGTTGCTTCCCCAATGAAAATGTTTTGAAAATTTCCAAGGTCGAGGTTTGTATATGTTGGACTTCATTTGTATCATTTTTGGGGTATCATTATCTTTCAAGTGTTCTTCATCATCACCAACCTTTTTCCGTAGGTGAGTATTCCAATAGTTCTTCACACAATTTGCTGTTCTTCCCGGAAGTCTACCAGCAATTATTGACCATCTACATGTATGGAAAAGCATAAGCTTATGATACATATGAACAACTGAAAAAAAAAAAAAAAAAAACCAAGACTACTATTTTATTATTATTTTTTATTTTTATTGTTATTATTTTTTTTTTGAGTATTTGAAATTATAAACGAGTTCTACATGAATTAATATCATACATGAAAATGCATGTGAGATTAACTTCTTGAACAACAAAAGAACGATACATTAAAATAACTTCGTTTTAGAAATACAAAATTAATAGCAACTAAAATGGGTAGATTCAATGGAAATTTTTTAACGTGTCAAGTGCTTAGACAAATAATTACTGTTAACACATAGGAATTTTAATGGATTTCTAATATATGGTGAGATTTATCAGTACCCAACATATCAAAATCAATATATATTTGCATATATATATATATATATATATGGAAATTTTATGGTGAGGATGGTCCGCATGAGGACCGCAGTATTAGTGACGGTTTTTTTATAGTATTAACGACGGTTTCTTTAGAAAATCGTCACCAATACTATAAAAAATCATTACCAATACTGTGGTCCGTATGAGAACCGTCCGCACCATAAACGCACTATATATATATAGAGAGAGAGAAAGAGAGAGGGGCTATAATGCGGATGTCCGAATGGGTTAAAAACGGACCAAAAACATGCCTTTTTTCGCTGACCGTTGGATTGTAATAGAAGGTCCAGATTAGAATTTTTTTTTTTCCCTCCCACAAGCACAAGGAGAAGAACAAAATTCTTGGTGAAAACGCTAAGGACGGTGAGCCAACGAGGCCGGGTAGGGATGGGTTTACAAGAACGCCGGACTATGGGCAGTGTGACGGTTGAATTGGGTGCAGATTTCTTGAGTTGTACTGCTTCTTTGGAAAAGCGTTCGAGGAATGCTTCGCCTCTTATGGAGAGATTGTTCAGATCTCTGCTATTATCGGTGGCGACAGATTGCTCAGATCTCTGCCATTATCGGTGACGGTTTTATTATCGGCGGACTTAGCCACCAACTCAATGTTTGATTTCTTCTCGGAGGCCAAGACTGGTCTCCACTGAGTCGTCGGGTTCGCTGTGATTGATACGGTGGAAATCGACATTTGCTTCTTCTTCTTCTTCTTCGTCTTCGCTTTTGTTCTGACTTTGGGGTGTTTGAATTTGGAAACCATAGAAAACCACTGACAATGAGGGAATTAAGAGAGAAAGTCTATATTATGGTTTGCTTTTGGCGTGTATGATGGGAACTGAGAAAATTGGGAGAGAGAGAGAGATCTGATTATTTGGGGTATCTATTACAATCCAACGGTCAGCAAAAAAATGCATGTTTTTGTCCCTTTTTAACCCATCCGGATGTTTGCATTATAGCCCCTCTTTTTATATATATATATATATAATATTCAATAGTTCTTATATCAAGGTTTCCTACACTTTGATAAGCAAGGATGTTTATCAATAAATGCAACAAGTTGCCACATCATAAGTAAAATTTTAGATTTGAATTCAAACAATATTCATCTCCATAGTTTAAAATATCAAAACTTTTTACAAAATTTTTATGAAATTTTCATTTTAATCATATATATGGAAACATGTATAATTTCCATAATATTTATTAAAATTTTTAATTTTTGTCCATAATTTTTATATAAACTTTCGTTATAATATTCACATAAAAACTTTTATAATTTTGTTAGAAAATTCATAATTTTTATGGAAATTTTTAAAATTTTGATAAAATTTTTATAGAAATTTTGGAAATATATATGTTTTTCTTTTGTAAAATAATTTTATAAAAATATTTTAAGAATATTGTTGATGTTTAGTAAAATTTTTGGTCAAATTAACAATATTAATAATTTTTTTATCTTTTAATTGCCTTCCAATAATCAAGCAAATAAAAAAAAACATATTAATAAATAATATTTAAAATTACATTAAACAAGTTTACCTATTATATTTTTAGAAAAAATTAATGTCACGTATAACTTATAAGTCTATTTATCCACTATTATATATATATATATATATATATTTATAATAATAAATTAAATATTTTTATAAATATTATAAAGTAGATAAAAATTAAAATGTTAATAAAAATTGAACGATATGCAAAAAATATTCTCTACAAATTCAGTTGTTAGATATTCATATAAATAAAATATTAATAATTAAAAGCAAAATTATCAAAGAGATAATATTTTAATAATTACTTTTTATATTTTATATCTTAAAATGAGAATTTGAAATATAACAATAATTTTTAACCCTTAAGTAACTCTTTATGATATCAAAATAATATTAATGAAATATAATATAATTCTAATAATTATTTCATATATTTTAATTAAAAATAGTTTATTAAATATGTATTTTTTTGCATATTTGTTTATTAATAATAGTATATTTATAACTATATTAATATTTATTATAAATTGATTGATTAAGAAAAATATAATATCCATGAAATATTTTTGAAATTTTTCTAATCAAATTGATAATTAATTAATCAAATAAATAAATACTAAGTTTCAATAAGAAAAATTACTTTTAAATAGTTTTTTTTTTAATTTTCATTATTTTTTATAAATTTTTATTCTTATTTAATAATTTTTGATATTTTTGTGAATATTTTCATATTTTTAATTTTCAATATTTCTATAGAAGTTAAAATTTTAAATCATGTTTATTTATTTATTTATTTTTATTATCTAACAAGTAAGCTCTTAAGTATTAGGATTTAATCAAATCAAAGATTGCAGTAAGACTTACGACAAATATGTAGTAGTAAAACTTGCCTGTTGCCTAAAAGCTTATGAAGTCTAATAAGCAGATCAACTTCATCTTCCATGAATTCCCCATTATTCACATCTGGTTTCAGATAATTTAGCCACCTTGTTCTACAACTTCTTCCGCATCTATTTAGACCTGTTAACCCATGAAAATGATCGACTCAGAAACTACCAAAAAAAACCTATATCCATGCATGGTAACGGCATATTTATACATGCATATATACAATCATACATACATATATATCGTATTGAAGATTGCATACATACCTAAATACATATATATATATATATATATATATATATATCGTTTATGCAACTTAAGAGAGAGGATCCTGTGATTCTCTACGTGTAAATTACCAGCTCTTTGAGGTACTTTATTCCATTTTCCTTCTCCATATTTGTTTACGCAATGCTTTAGAAGATCATCTTCCTCTTGAGTCCATGCTCCTTTTCTGACACCTAAACAACGTTCTTGTCCTTCTTCTTCCATATATGCTTCCCAGTAACTTTTGAAACAAAACGAAATTGTATTTGTTTCTTTTAAAAATATACAAACTCAATAATTCTTTTATATATAAAGTAGGCCTAATTGATCGAATTTGGTACATATTACTTCTTCTTGTAATATTGTAAAAGGAAATGCAAAAATTTGGTGTCCACACAAATCATTTCCAAAAGAGGGTATGGTCTCTGAAAAAGGAACAAACTAATTAATTTCACATGCATGCAGATCATCATCTAGCTACCAGTCCGACCTTCAAATTTAAATCTTGCTTGCCCAACCTCCAAGTCGTTTTCAGATTTTTCACATGGTTCAAAATGGAGCTGGAATAGAAGTACACCGCACATATACACGACGTCGACGTGTGAACAGTTCAACTGGGGTCAAAGAGAAAAAAAGAGAACGGAGAAAATCATAGACAAAATGTGAGATGGGTATCCAATTAAAGATTAATCCACGCACACCTTATATATGCCATATTGGGCCACACTATAACTGTGAGAATCAGTACATCATCTAAATTTAGGTACTTGTACTTTTCATTTCTATTTATTTATCTTTTTTACATTGTAATTTAGACCGAATTCATTCTAATTTTGTCGAATTCGTACGTCTTACTCTTTTTTTCTTTTTAAATAATTTATTTGCTATTGTTAGGATCCGTCCAAAATTTCTCACTGGAATCCTATACAAGTCCTGATCCCAGGGAAACCCTACCGGACCCTCCAATGGAAAATCCGGCAGAACCTCCCCTAAAGGTTGGATTTATCACAAATTTCCTGCACTGAAAACACACTTCTATAAACATCCCCTTATTCCTTCCACATTTTTCTTTAACATTTCCAGCATAAATCCACCGATAATAATATAATTTTTCTTACATCACAAAATTCATCGATACAATTATACAATTTTCAAATCCATCAACTTTCATTTCCATCAACTCAAATATACAATTTTCCAATGGCATAAATATTTTTGAAACATAATTCTTTAAAACAATATTTTTCTCCAATCCTCAAAATCTATTTAAATCAACAAATCCTTAAAACCACATAAATTTCATATATAATTAATTCATATAATTGTGCACAATAATTGAATAATAACCATAGCAATAATTAAAATAAATCAACCCACAATTTCTTTAAATTCCCAAATATATTCTTTTGGCACCAAAACATATATTAAAAACATTATAAATTAGCAATACAATTTATATGGAAATTCTCTTAATATCAAATACATAAACATATTTATCAATTATTTAATTATGAAATATTCCAACAATGAAATTTGATAAAATTTACCAAAATCTCAAATTCCTTAAAACCAATATATTTTATAATGCACAAATATTTAATTCCATTCAATTTTGGCATCAAAATTCCAAATATAAATTTACTAAATATCCAACACATCAAATATATTTTTCAAATAACCAATTAACACAAAATATACATATTTTAACATTCCAAAATAATTTTTAAGGTGGGTTACTCACCTCGAGCACGCAATTAAACCACGATCCACCATAGGATCGATTCGTCAATCCACACATGCTCCTAAAATAACAATTTACACACAGTTAAATAAAATAATATTTTATTAAGGTAAATAATCCCCGGTACCTGGGGGGTTTAACACAAACGTTAACCAAAATTGACAAGTAATATACCGAATCGAAGCTTATGGAATGAGGATCGCGGATTGAGGCTTACCTCCTAGAGATCGGACCCGTGGTGGCCGGAATCTGGTCGGAAAGCTCACGGATTTCAAGTCCTTGATTCTCTCAATCCGTTGAGAATTGAGGAAACGGGACACCGGATTTGGGTTCAGAGGGTCGGAATTAGTGGGAAAGGAGGGGTGGTGCAGCCGGAAACTCGCCGGAAAGTCAATTTCCCGGCGAACCGCCGTGGTCACCGAAATCCGCCACCGCCGTCGACGCTTCAGATGGCCACTGGCCGTGATTTTTGGTGGGAAGGTAGATCTGGTGATGGGTAACTCAATGGGACCGGCGGTAAGGCAAACGGTGGCCGGAATAGGGAGAAATCAGAGTTTGAAAAATTGGCATTGCCACCGGAAAAAGCCTCGATCCGGGCCCGTTGATGGTCGGTTGGCCTTGATTTTTGGCTGGCCGGCCAGTTTTCAGGTGGGGTGGCACGTGTACTGTTTCGGTGGCCAGAAATGGGTGAACGGCGGTGGCCGGTTGGTTTCTCTCTCTAGCTCTCTCTCTCTCTCTCTCTCTCTCTCCTCCTCTCTTTCTCTCTCCTTTCCTCGCCGGCTCACGCGTTTTGCCAAAATAAAAGCCACCCGTAGGTGACACTGTTCACTCACGGGATTGGCTGAAATTGCGACACATGGCACATACTGTTCACTTATTTAAAATAATATTAAAATAATACTGTATTTGGAAAACTTTGCATGCCTATAACTTTTTAATCAGATGTCCAATTTAAGCGTGCCGCTAGTCTATGAACTCAAATCGACGAGTACTTCACAACCATGCATGAGTCAAAGCTCAACTTTGCATGAATAAAAAGTCAACTCGGGCATCCCTTGGACAGTTTGGACATCAACTTGTTTTGCTCATAACTTTCAAACCGTAGCTCCGTTTTCAACGTGCTACTAGTCTACGAACTCGTGTCAACGTGTACTTCGTAACGGTACCTCAGTCAACCTAGAATTCCATCGGAGTCAAAAAGTCATCTTTTGACCTCTTCGATCAACGGTCAACGATCAAAGTCAACGGTCAACAGTCAACCTCGGTCAAAGTTGAAAAATTTCCGTTGTACTTTGGGACGGGGTGTTACAGCTATCCTTTATGGATGCTTTTTTATTATTGCCAATTATAGTCCAAAAATTGATATATTTTAGAATTACAATTTTTAAGAATCATGTGTGAGATGAAATTGTTAACCATAATTAGCAAAATAAAATAAACAAAATACAAATTGAAAATATTTTTTTGCTCAAAAATCAAATTGAAAAGGTTACGTTGTAACATATTGTGGATTTTAAAATGAGAGTAATGCTACACGTATTGTTAGTCTACCAATATATTTATTAAAAATATATGCATAACTATTTAATTGATTAATACAAAAATATAAATGAATTTTGTAAAATATAAATGTTATTAAATATAATTAATTTTAAATAATATATATTTTAAAATATGATAATAGACTAAATAATGTTTTATATTATTCTTAAAATCATTATAGAAAGCGATATAAACAAAAGCTATTAAGGATTGGCGTTATTGCCATGGAAGGATTGGTTTATGGACAATTTTATCCACGTTACATAAGTTGTACTATAATTTTAATAATTTTTTAATATTGTAATAATATTCGCAAATAAAATATCTTAAATAACTTTAAAAATTAAAAAAAAAATACTAAATACACTATTGTCCCCGTAGTCTCTCTTTGAATAGTCTTTCCGCTCTATTGTGGTTCCCCCTCTCATTCTCCTCTCTCTCACCTCTCTAGAACTTTCTCTTACAATATCTCTTTTCTTTCTCTCTTTTGCAACTCTCTCTTCTCTCTTCTCTCTCTCTGTCTCTCTATGTCTCTCTCATGTTTGTGAAAGACTGCATATAGATTTTTCTTGCCTGTTGCAAATTATTGAACCAAACATAAAAAAAAAAATTTTAATCTTTTCCCCTTCATATTTTTTTTCCTTTAATTTTTTTTTCGCCTTTTGTCTTTTTGACATCCAAATAAAATGTAAAGGTATTGAAGGAAATTATAGGTTGTTATGGATGTAGATTTAATTTTAAGTTATTAAACATAAAATAAGTATAAATTATAAGTTTAGTTGGTGAAAGCAAATTTTGAAATATTGTGTATTGATTATAATATAGTTAGCAAATTTTTAAAAATTTTAAAATATTGATTATAATATAGTTAGCAAATTTTAAATATCGTGTATTGATAAAATTAGTCTTCATATTCATTTATTTTTTTATTTTTATTTTTTTTTCATGTTCCCCTTTTTGTCAGAGTCTATTCTGATGCAATGAGAAAGCGAAATTACTTAATAGCGGTGGGGCTGGAGCGTTTAAAGGAGTAGCAAGTGCAATCTTCTACTTGCTTAAGCTCATCGACTTATACACCTATCTGCAAATCTTCTTCACCATGTTGCATTCCTTTTCATGATCGTAAGTAGCAATTTTGGAAGAGCTGGCTGAAACCCATTGAGGTAGTTAGTCATGTCCATTAATAAATTTTAGGTCAGAAATAAGTGGATCATTAGCATATATAGAAGGTATAGGCTTCTGGTTTGGAAATATTTGCATGAAATTGAGTTTAAAAATGCTTCAGGAGAAAATTTACCAAAGCTGTAAACGATCCTGGAATTGATGACCTTGGTACGGACAGGTTGCTTCCATGTTTGCAACGGCAGGACTAGTGGGAGCAAAATTCCATGGATGGGTCAATAAGTCTTATTATTTTTTATCGGTGCTGGGATCACTGTTAATATTACTACTTGCTTGCTTTTAATTATGTAATAAATTTTTATTCCAAATTTTAATTTGTAATAGTAAATTTTAAGTAATTATTTAAATTGTCAAATCACATATATATTTCATAAATTATTATTTTTAACAGTGATAAACAGTATTTTTTTATTTAAATTCGTAAAGATGATAACAATCAATTGTAGAATAAGGCGAGAATATGCTCAGAGGATTGGTTCTTGGTCTGTGAGTAAGTGAGTGAGTGAATCAATACCTCATTGTGGAAGTTGTTGATTTCCTTACCGATTTGTCGTGATACGGGTAGCATCCAAGAATTACTCAAATGTTAGAGCTTTTCAATATTTAACAAATAATCAATTGATTATCAAATATGGTTGGAGTGTCAAAAATTGTCGCTACATAAAGGTTTGGAGTCTTTTTACTCCTTCCAACTTTTGCTTTTATTCTTAAAATTTTATAAAGGAAATAGAAAATATTAAATTTTTAGCGTAGCTAAAACCAATCAACCTTTTTTGGCACGGCAATTTTTAGCCTTTTTTGGCTCAAAGTTTTAAAATTATTTTTGGTAAGAGTTGTGAAATTTCGAACATAATATCCAAAGTTTCTTGGTGGCTCTATTTGCTAGTTGAACACTCTTTTTATTGATACTTCCTTGAACTATCAGTTTTGCACAATATGATGGTTGGCGTTATTGCACGGCCTCCTTCCCAGCCACGGTAAATATGTATAAACTTCCCATTTTGACCTGATGATCTCGATTGTCATTTATTATTATTATTTTTTTTCGGTCAACTTAATTGGCATCCCAAAACAAAGCCCCTTTCCTCAGATTCCTTTAGTTGGTGTAATTTCTCCAAAATATTGTTGCTGCTTATGGAGACGTCTTGGCACAAGTACATGAGATTTTGATACGATGGCACCAAAAGAAGCTTTAGGATTTCAGTTAATATTGGGCATACATTGTTACATATATGGGGCAGGGCATATTTTTACCAAGAAATACATAAAGCGTGGATGGTTGAACAGCATTACAAGTATGGGTTTGAGATGGGGAGTAACTAAAAAATTAATTGATTGAAAAAAATTAATTGATTGATAAGATGGGTTGAATTTGGAAAGTGGATATCAGGGTACATTTGAATTGAATCAGAGAAAGTATGAACGGTGGCAGGGGACAAAGAGAACGTAGCAATAATGCAACCCTAATTTGCTCTGCAAATTACAAAAAAGTCCGGCAACGACTTTTGTTTATTTATGTGTGTTTTGGTAATATAGTTGATTTTTATTTATTAATTTTTTTTATATTTTCTCTGATTAATTGTGTGGATTAGCTTATGTCAAATGTTAATTAATGATAATTAAAGGTTATTAGATTTTTTAATTAATTATAAAGGAAGAAAAATATATATATACATACATATAAAATTGAATACAACTTCAAATTGTAGTACTTTTTTTTTAATTTTTTTTATTGAATGTTTAAAAAATTATAACTATCATTATTTAACATTTGATATAAACAAAATTATACATAATTAGACAAAAATAAAAAATAAAAAATAAAAATAGAAACTAAAAACTAAAAACTAATAATAATTATGTTACCAAACCTCACTTTAGTTCGTTATTTATTTAGTTTAATTTAGTTCAATTATGCATTTTATAAAAAATAAATCTAATAAAATTAGTTAACCATTTTTTTAAATTTTTTATGCTGTGTATATTGCTAAACTTTCCAAATTCGTTAGATAAATTGAATGTTTGTTTTTATATATGGCTAATAATTAAGTGCATTGTTTTTATATATGGCTAATAATTAAGTGCATGATTGATCAGGAACTTCAGAAAACTGGAACAACAATCTTAATTTGCATAAGTAGCATCTCCTGAATTCAATTTAGGATTAATGGTGATACGAAATAGAAGACCGAAGATCTCCATCCACCATGTCGCAATTCTTAACCAGCCGGTCACCAACAAATGCAGCCTCTCTCTAAATTACATGTTGCTAGAAGTCTATGCTTTACACTTATCCCTGAGGATTCTTCATATCAAAGTACATATCAAAATATATACCATATTAAAGTACCCCTTTTATAAAAGGAGTTGGACTTTTATACACTTGGAAAGGTATATTATTTTAACAACAGAAACTAAACCTTCGTACAAATAGGTCCAAAGTGGCTTTGTGCGTGGTCGAAAATGTCAGGCGAAACATTGAAATTGGCAGTACAAATGGTTGTCGAGTGAAGGGGAAAAAACTCTCACATAATCCACCGTCAAAGAATATCAGCTAACAGTCCAATCTTCAAAATCTTGATTGCTAGCTCTACCCACCATATATGTGTCTCCAAGTATTTTTGAGAAATTGGATGATAATTATTTCATATATAGTTTTCGAGTATTTTTGAGAAATTGGATGATAATTATTTTATATATAGAATTGAAATACCACTGAATCCAAAAATTTAAGCTGATGGAAGATGAATTTTTATTTTATTTATATTTTTCTCTAATATTACCCCTCAAATGTAGGTCCTATTTTTTAGGCTTTTTTCAGGATCCTTACATTTATTTTTATTTTTTTATTTTGGATGAAATTATTGAGTTTTGAACTCAGAACATTTTGGATTTTTGATACCAAGTTGAAATTTCACTGATTCCAAAACCTTAATCTTTTGAAACAAGTAGTATTTCAACATATAGAACATATTATATATTTCTTAAATTCACAACAATGAAATTATTGGTTCAAGTTATGCCTCCTTCACCTTTATATTGTAAACTATTATAATTTTGATATAAATGAGTATATATATATATATATATATATAGTCCAACTTTGGTGAGAATATATATATATATATCCACAAAAAATAGAGGATAAGTGGGCTTGATTATTTATAACCACCGAATTGCATGTCACATAAAATATATTTAATTTGATGGTTTCAAATGATTTAGCTCACTTATTCTCAACCTAAAAAATTAAAAATATTATCACTGAATACCATTATGTGTATATATATATATATATGTAAGTTTCTTTATTATGATAATTGACCTTAATACTATATATGCCAAAATCGAGATTTTGAGGTTAAGTTCTTACTTGTGTTGCACATGTAAGTCACATATGATATTAAAATGATATGGCTTAGATCTTATCTATTGATTGAATAAATTAGATTGAATGAATTAGAAAATGAATGACTATGATTAAAGGACACGTATAAACAAACATTAAAAAAAAAAAAAAAAGAATCAAGTAAATGATCCAAGTTATTTTTCAAAATAAATCTTGTTATTTTTTAATATTGGTGATAATCACCAACTTATATAAATTTTTTAATTAACATATTTAATTACATTATTTTTAATTAAAATTTTAATTTTTTTTGATAATATCTATATAAATTGCTACCTGGTATATAAATTACATTAATAATTGTTTAGTAATAATAACAAATAATATTTTTCTTTTTAAAATATCAAATGGATTTACCGGATAGGTATGGTGATAGGAAATTAATAATAGGGCCCCGATCTCCATTCACCACTCATATACGAGTATAACTACATGAAGGGAATTTTTTTTAAAAAATTATTATTATTATTATTATTTTTAATAGTGTCATTTTCGAAGTCAATATCAATCTTTCCAAATATGGGTCATATCTATAAAATTAAATAAAAACTCTAATGAAGATTCAACCAAATAAAATAGTCAAAAAGCACGACCATGAGCTGTGACTTCATTCGACAGTAAAAGCAATAAAGACAAAAACGCAAGACTATTAGCTGTGACTTCATTTGACATGAATCAATAAAAACACGGTGCATCGTTTTATTTATTTATTTAATTTTTTTGGAGTTGTATTAAAAAGAAATACCAACTCGCTCGTTTTAGAAATAGTGTTTGTCCAATTACCAAGATAAAAAAAAAAAAAGTATTTGGCCATTTATTTGACATAAAACATTAAATGTGTACCACATATTCACGTCTTCTCCTCTAATAATGAAACTTTCATGGGATTTTAGCAGTTTACTTTAATTTCAAATATGTCTCTTCGACTTATCATTGTCATTTCCAAATATCTTTAGTTTTTGAGAAATAAATAACAGAATAAAATTCTATTTTTATCTTAAAATTTTGGAAACAAGTTTTGGCTGTAAATATGTGCATATATTTATATTTATATATGCTGGCAGTTTCAAATAAAATTTTTAATATTAAAATTAATATTATAATATTTTTTTAGTTAATTTTTAGATTGAATAAAGTAAAATTTAAATTATATTTATTAATTATCGAATTTTTGAAAAAGTTTATTTTTTTTTTTAGTTTTAGAATCGCATTAAAAGTTTCAAAAACTGAAATATAAAATTATATTTACTGATTATTAGATTTTAACAAAATTTATTTTTCTAAATAAAATTTTAATATATTATTAAATTTATATTTAATTATTTTTTAAATTTTAAATTTCATCTACCTTTTTATGTACTAATAAAAAGAGATATAATGTTGAAATAATTAAATCGTCAAAAAAATTTAGAGAAAAAAAATTCCTCCAGAAAAGTTTTTAGTTAAGAAAAAAAACTTATCTGAAAAGAATGCAATATCCTTAAACTAATTTGAAATAGATGCCATAAAGACGCCTTTAATTTTATATAATCATGCAAAATCCTCAATTGAAAAAAAAAAAAAAAAAGACAAAACTAATTATCGAACTTTTACTGCCTTTTGTTTCTGTTACGCATTTTGGAATTTGGGCCTTGCATGACTGCTTGATTTTGACTTCCTCTATTTTCAGTTTGGGTACTATCACATGCAGTTTGTGTTACTATAGGATATATGCTCGAGTGGATTTTATTTTATTTTTTGCTTGTTCTTCTTCCATCTGAAATATAGTAAACCAGCCAATATAATGAATTTTGGATACCACTAACCAATATTTTCCTGCCAATGAAGCTAATAAGGAATGGGTAGATCGATGCTGCACTTGGCAAACTTGGTGATTGGTATCCCCAGACTGTTCCAGGTGTACTGTCTTAACTTTGTTTAACTCCCTTTTATGGTCCTTCGTATCTCTTTCAAGTGTCTTCTAATAACCACAAGTTCTGCCTCTTAGAATGTTACGAATTCTTTTCAATATACGCTAACTTGGCACACATATTTCCTAGCATTTATGCATGTATTTTAATACCCGGATTTTCCCTATGTCCTGATATTGCCGGGTCTTTCCATCTTCAAAGAGTACTCAACAGAGGCAAGGTCCTGGTATAGTTTCCACTTCTTCAAAAATACTTTAAGAGGAAATTATTTTTTATTGGTTTTGGTTAGAAGTATCTATGCAGACTATATGCAATATTTGAAAATTATCCAAATACTTTCAAAAGCAGTTTTGATTTTCAAAAGCTGTTTTTGGCTCCCTGAAAGCTATACCATACATGGCCTAAGAAGGCAAAGTGCTAGCTTTGATTAATTAACCACACTTAATCATCTTCCCATGTTCATATGCAGAGTTGCCTATTTCTTAAAATGCAATGTAGAGGGATCATGTTGGATTTAGCTTCCGGTACACTCCACAGAGGCCCTTTTATGTTTTACCTGATCCACAAATAATTTTTCGTTCCTAAATGGGTTGCTGTACTTCCGCTTGATGTGTGTGTAAGCCTTTTGTAACCTTTTAAGCATGAGGGAGTCAAAAGAAGTTTTTAGGTGGATAGAGATCTGGGAAGCGTAGCTCATTATGTTGTGGTCATAATGTGGCCCATGCATGTCATCCATGTCTTCCTTGGCAATAGGTGTTGAATGTGGAGAATGTGTGCATGTCCATATCTTCCTTGGCAATAGGTGTTGAATGTGGAGAACGTGTACATGTCTTCCATGGATACAGGTGCTAAATGTGGGGCTGTTAGAAATGAGTCAGTTTTGGTGCATTTATCTCTAGAATAGGGTCTAATAAAATTAGTAATTTATTATTGTTTTGTTTTAGTTGTTATTTTAGTTCTGGCCATTACTTTACTGCTGGTAGTGGTGCCTATTTTTATGTAAGTCATTATTTGATTCTTGTCATATTGTGGGTATAAATTGTACCACATGAACCGAAATAAAACATCAAACATCAGACCAATTACATTAATCTTTCTTACCTTCTTCCTCTTTCATTTTACTGTCTCAAAATTCTAAACATATCATTGGTATTAGAGCCTGGTTACCACTTTTTCTCTCTCTTCTCTCTTCCTCTCTTTATTCTCATCCTCCCCACTCTGTTTGGCTTTGTTTCTTACTGTCTAAAATAGAGGCTTGACTCACATACACACAAAGCTCTTCTCATAACCATAGATCCTAGGTTTACTAATGGACACACGGGGCAAGACCAATGCCGAGTTCTTGCCCCGAGTGTCGTAATGAAGTAAATGAGGCCCTAGCAAGACACGAAAGGTGAATACATATTTCAAGTAAGTCACTGCAACCTTATAGATTGTTTTTTCAGAACTCCAATCTCTTTGGGTATCTTCAAAATCACCTCATTAGTCATTAGATATCAATCCATTCTCTCACGGAGAATCTTAGAATGCTGCCAGCGAACCTAACTACCATCATATGAAGCTTTTCTTCCTAAAATTTGATGGAGAGGACCCACAAGGTTGGGTGTACAAGGCAGAACAATATTTTGAGTTCCAAGGAGTTCCCTCTAACCAATAGGTTTTGTTGGCATCATTTCATTTGGAAGGATTGGCCCTTCAATGGCATAGATGGTTCATGAAATTTCGAAGGCCAGTGTCCTAGAAAGAGTTTACAAAGGCCTTTCTCCTATGCTTCGGTCCAACTAAGTTTGAAAACCCCTTAGAAGCCTTACCCCATCTGTGATAGATCTCCACAGTAGAGGCTTATTAGGAGAACATCGAAAAATTATCCCACCACATTGATGGGTTACCAGAATCATTTTTAATTGGGTGTTTTATTGTTGGCTTAAGGGATGATATTCGCTTGGATGTTAAAATTAACATCCCTAATCTGACCGAAGCCATAGTGGTGGCATCCCTAATCTCTTGCAATGAAGACTTCCACCACTCCATCGTTCGGCAACACCACTGGCTCGAACTCAGGGAAATTCCATGTAAGGATGACTGGGGTGTCCACCTTTGCAAAGAACCACATCCAGCCCTACTATTACCACTTTCCGATGTATAACCCCAAAAGAAGCTTGTGAACGCCGTGAAAAAGGGTTGTGTTATTATTGCGATGAAAAACTCGTTCCCAATCATCGTTGTGCCCGACCATGGCTCTTCAAGATAGGGGATGAAGTTGAAACCACTGAGGGAGACCTGGAAGTCACGACAACAGAAGGGGTTAATAGAACTACACCCGAAATCTCATACAGGTCGATAGAACAACACCCAAAATCTCATTCCATGCAATCACGGGAACAGACCATTCGCAAATAATTCAGGTTTTGGGAAAGCTACAGAATAAAGAATTAACAGTACTCATCGATGGAGGAAGTACACACAATTTCATCGATCAGGTAGTGGTCACCAAATATGGCTTGCCAGTAACTTCATGTTATGGTAGCCAACAAGGAGCGAATCAAGTTCGTTGGTCTCTGCCAAGCGCTTACCATGCACATTCAGGGATGTCCCGTGACCGTCAACTATTACATGCTTCAGGTGGCAGCTTGCCCCATAGTTTTGGGTGATCAATTGTCAGGACCCATCCAAAATTCCTCACCGAACCCTAGACAAGCCTTGATCCTAGGAAAACCCTACCGGACCCTCCAATGGAAAATCCGGCAGAACCTCCCATAAGGGTTGAACTTATCACAAATTTCCTGCACTGAAAACACACTTCTAGAAACATCCCCTTATTCCTCCCACGTTACTACAATTTGATTCCACAAATTTACAGCACTCCAAATGAATAACAATAAATCAGTGCATAATTAATAACTAAATATCCAATACAGTATACAGAGCATTATACAAATAAATGTTGAATTAATACAATGTCAGATAAAGAAGTAATACAAAATGAAGAGGAAAAAGGAAAGGAAATACTTCTTGGACTTTCGGCAATGAACTGAGACGTCGGGCTCGCCCCGGACAATCAACGTCTCCCAACCTGGACCTAGGGGAACGAAATTTAAAAAAATATGAGATGCTAATCATCTCAGTGAGTGACCCTATCTACTACACAAATATAATAGTAACGATAATCACAGTACGTTTGATTAATTAAAAATAAATAAATAAATAAATAATAATTAATTGAAAATAATATTTTCTCTCAAAACCCTCACTATTCACTCCGTTGGAAAGGTTCCCCTCTTAAAACATTTTCGCAAAACCCGTTATTTGTATGCCCAAAATCAAGGAATCATTAATTTAATAAATAATAATTAAATGATCCGAATATAAATAAAATGTAATAAAATATAATAAATAATTTTAGAACACTTTAGGGTTTGAAATTTTTATTTGAAAATTTATACTTGACGCACCACATTATATACCAGTGATGCCCTCCGATACCCAGCGTCCCGAGTACCGACTGGCGGGAGTTTAAAGAGAGAAACTTGCATACGGTCGCTTCGGCATCCCGACAGCGCCGCTGCTGAAACCGTCATCCCGGCCACGGAGGGGGGCGGCTTATGCGCATTACATAAAACTTGCCTGCCCTCGATCCAATGGCAACTCATGGGAGACATTATAACTTGCGCGCTCATCCACATATACAGTACAGAACACCAGTACTGTATGAGTGCGTCTAAAATAAATAACCAAATTTTATTATAAAAAGATACACAAACTTTTCCAAAATCCACCGTGCGAATTATACCATTTTTTGAACTCAACTTCCCACATTTTTCTTTAACATTCCCGGTACAAATCCACCGATAACAATATGCAAATAATTTTTCTCGTATCATAAAGTCCACCAAATAATGTTCCACGGGCATAATTATAAAATTTGAAACTACCACTTTAAACCAATATTTTCCTTGAAATATTTAAAAATCAAATCACGCCCAAAAATAATATTAAAACCACAGAAATTTCATATATAATTGAATTCCACAAATCCTCAATACCATAAAATAATTTCCACAATGCATAAATTTATATAAATGCATTTTTTATTAATCAAAATAAATTCGCAAATAAATTCCATAATAAATCAAATAATATTACTTTTACAATTCCTTTAAATATCAAATTTCCATAAAATCCAAATTTTCATAATTTGTCAAAAATCAAAATATGATTTAATGCACATCTACATTTCAGTTTATTCAAATTGTGCCATCACAATTTCAAATATAATTTTGCTAAATATTTAACACATAAATATAAATTTCAAATATTCAATTCACACAAAATATTCACAAATTTAATTCTCGAAATTAATTTGAAGGTGGATCACTCACCTGGAACATGCAATTAAACCACGATTCACCATAGGATCGATTCGTCAATCCACACGTGCTCCTAAAATAACAATTTACACACAGTTAAATAAATTAATATTTTATTTGGGTAAATAATACCCGGTACCCGGGGGGTTAAACACAAACGTTAACCAAAATTGACGAGTAATATACCGAAACGAAGCTTATGGAACGAGGATCGCATTACGGCCTCCATTGATCCCAATTCTGCCGGTGGTGGTTGGAATTTGCCCGGGAAGTACCTGCCGAATTTCATCTTGAGAGATCTCTCAAATGGTGGGGGTTTTAGGCAATATAATATCAAACAATATAACATACAAATACATGTACGAACATAAACAAAAAATACTTGAATAAAATACCTTTAATTTCAAATATCACTTTGAAAAGCATTTAATTTTTGATAATCGATCAGAAAAAATATCTTTACACCTTGAGGTTGATCGACACACATCCATACTCGATAACAAGTATCGATTATGGGTGGTGACCTCGTTAAGTCGTTGGTAGCTGATACACACCCTTAGGCAATCATCCTTCTTCTCCATCAACAAAGCAGATGTCATTCACGATGATAGGCCTGATCTAGTGAAACCTTTATTCACCAAATCTTGCAGTTAAGCCTTTAAGTCCTTTAACTTTAATGGAGTCGCATGGCATGGCGGTACTGAAATAGATCGATGTCCAAAGCCAATTCAATAATGATTCGATATCCTTTTTACGGTCGTAATCCAGGTAACTTGTTGGGAAAACGCTTTGAAATTGCTTCCCACTATGAGCAGTTCCAACACTCACCATTACTCGGACATCAACCACATGGGTCAAATACCTTTGACAACCATTCTCTGATAGCTCCTTGGAGACGAGGATAGAAATTAACCAAGGTAAAGGCCTCCTAACTCCTCCACGGAGCACCACTTCAGGTAAGCTGAAACACTTTAACTTTACTCCTTTATGGTAGCGGTCCATAAACATAAGAACTACTCACTCCCTATCTAGGACCACTTAGGATCCCAAAAAGATTCACAGAATTGGATCTGCCCCCATTACTTGAGCTTCGATAGAGAAAAGACAATCCCCAACCATTGACTAGGCCATAGGAATTCCCCATTAGGATAGGTGATTCCGATTGACACCCTCGAAGATTAGAGTTATTTCAACTCAGGCAAAGAATTTGCTTTGAGACAAAGGGAAAGAACGCTTTAAGACAAGTAAAACGAGAGATTAAACGCGGATGGGATGCACAACAATGCATAGTCCCTTAGGAATACTAGAACCTAGAGCTCAGATACCAACTGTCAGGACCCGTCCAAAATTTCTCACCGGAACTCTAGACAAGCCCTGATCCCAGGGAAACCCTACCGGACCCTCCAATGGAAAATCCGGCAGAACCTCCCCTAAGGGTTGGACTTACCACAAATTTCCTGCACTGAAAACACACTTCTAGAAACATCCCCTTATTCCTCCCATGTTACTACAATTTGATTCCACAAATTTATAGCACTCCAAATGAATAACAATAAATCAGTGCATAATTAATAACTAAATGTCCAATACAGTATACAAAGCATTATACAAATAAATGTTGAATTAATACAATTATACAAATAAAGAAGTAATAAAAAGGAAAGGAAATGCTTCTTGGACTTTCGGCAATGAACTGAGACGTCGGGCTCGCCCCGGACAATCAACATCTCCCAACCTGGACCTAGGGGAACGGAATTTAAAAAAATATGAGATGTTAATCATCTCAGTGAGTGACCCTATCTACTGCACAAATATGATAGTAACGATAATCACAGTACGTTTGATTAATTAAAAATAAATAAATAATAATTAATTGAAAATAATATTTTCTCTTAAAACCCTCACTATTCACTCCTTTGGAAAGGTTCCCCTTTTAAAACATTTTTGCAAACCCGTTATTCATATGCCCAAAATCAAGGAATCATTAATTTAATAAATAATAATTAAATGATCCGAATATAAATAAAATGTAATAAAATATAATAAATAATTTTAGAACACTTTAGGGTTTGAACTTTTTATCTGAAAATTTATACTTGACGCACCACACCATATACCAGTAATGCCCTCCGATACCCAGCGTCCCGAACATTGACTGGCGGGAGGTTAAAGAGAAAAACTTGCATACGGTCACTTCGATGTCCCGACAGCGCCACTGCTGAAACCGTCATCCCGGCCACGGAGGGGGGGCGGCTGATGCGCATTACATAAAACTTGCCTGCCCTCGATCCAATGGCAACTCACTGGAGACATTATAACTTGCGTGCGCATCCACATATGCAGTACAAAACACCAGTACTGTATGAGTGAGTCTAAAATAAATAACCAAATTTTATTATAAAAAGATACACAAACTTTTGCAAAATCCACCGTGGGAATTATACCATTTTTCGAACTCAACTTCCCACATTGTTCTTTAACATTTCCGGTACAAATCCACCGATAACAATATACAAATAATTTTTCTCGTATCACAAAGTCCATTAAATAATATTCCACTGGCATAATTATAAAATTTGAAACTACCACTTTAAACCAATATTTTCCTTGAAATATTTAAAAATCAAATCACGCCCAAAAATAATATTAAAACCACAAGAATTTCATATATAATTGAATTCCACAAATCCTCAATACCATAAAATAATTTCCACAATGCATAAATTTATATAAATGCATTTTTTATTAATCAAAATAAATTTACAAATAAATTCCGTAATAAATCAAATAATATTACTTTATTAATAAATTAATATTTTATTCGGGTAAATAATACCTGGTACCCGGGGGGTTAAACACAAACGTTAACCAAAATTAACAAGTAATATACCAAAACGAAGCTTATGGAATGAGGATCGCATTACGGCCTCCATTGATCCCAATTCCGCCGGTGGTGGTCGAAATTTGCCCAGGAAGTACCGGCCGAATTTCATCTTGAGAGATCTTTCAAATGGTGGGGGTTTTGGGCAATATAATCATGGAAATGGACTCAGAGGGGTCGAAAATGGTGGGATAGAGGTATGGGTCGAGCTGAGTTGGCCAGAAAACACAAGAAAAGAGGAGAGAAAAAATTTTCGGCTGTCGGGCTTCTCCGGCCCGAATTGGGCGCATCCGGCGATTGGCGGCCGTAAAATTTTACGGTCGAGCTCACCTCCGTTCCCCACTCCTCTCTGGCCGGCGCGTGTAGCAAGGTGGTGGCCGGAATTAAAAAAAAAAAGGCAAGAACCCGAGAGGGAGAAAGGAAGGGAAAGGAAGAAGAAGGAGGAAGAAGAAGAAGAAAGAAGAAGGGGCCGTGGCCCTTTTTCCTCACATGGGGGAAAAGAAAAAAAAGAAAAAAAGAAGAAAAAGAAAAGAAAAAGAAAGTAAAAGAAAATAAAAAGAAAAGAAAATAAAAATAATTAAATAATATTAAAAATAATATTATTATATAAAATAACAATAATAAAATAGTATGGTATTAAGCATGGTTGACATGTGGCATCTGATCATGGTGACACATGGTCACATTTATTAAGTCACATGTGGAACATTCTTATACGTTTAAAAAATAATATTAGAATAATACGGTATTTTAAAACTTTGCAGGTCCATAACGTTTTCACCAGATGTCCAAATTAGGTCTGCCGTTAGTCTATGGACGCGTATCGACGAGCACTTTACAACCATATATGAGTTAAAGCTCATTTCCCCATAAATAAAAAGTCAACTTCGGCACCCTTGGACAGTTTGGACCCCAAATCTTGTTTTGCTCATAACTTTCAAACCGTAGCTCCGTTTTCAACGTGCTACTAGTCTACGAACTCGTGCCAATGTGTACTTCGTAACGGTACCTCAGTCAATCTAGAATTCCATCCAAGTTAAAAATTTAACTTTTGATCCCTTCGATCAACGGTCAACGGTCAACCTTGGTCAAAGTTAGAAAATTTCCGTTGTACTTTGGGACGGGGTGTTACATCAATGGCTTGCCACGCTTGGGCTGATCGAAACCGACTATGCATGCCTCACTATGACGTTCAAGCAAGATGGGATCATGCATACTTTTCAAGGAGTCCAACAAGGACTAAGAGTACTCTCACAAAAGGAATGCCAAAGCTCATATGGGTCTGTAGGAATCGGTACACGAATTTTTATCTAGCTGGTTGCCATGTCACCCACCAAAAAAATCTTAACCCACCCACCAGATTTAGATATGCTTTTATGCAAATTTCCATCATTCTTTCAAACTCCTACAACTCTTCCACGGCAGAGACCTCATGATCACCAAATTCCACTTTTGCCAAATCACCCTCCAGTGAACGTGCATCCCTATTGTTACGGACATTATCAAAAATCTGAAATAGAGAAAATTATCCGTGAACAGTCCATTCTCTTCACCGATGTTATTGGTCAAGAAAGCCAGTGGGGAGTGGTGATTTTGCATGGATTATCGAGCACTCAACGTGATCACCATCACAGATAAATACCCCATTCCGATGATTGACGAGCTGCTGGATGAGCTCCCTGACACCTAATTTTTTTCAAAGTTGGATTTACGATCTGACTACCCCAGATTCGTATACACGAAGCCGACATTTCAAAAATGGCGTTCTGAACTCATGAAAGCCACTACGAGTTCGTCATAATGCTGTTTGGCCTCACCAATGTGCCAGCCATGTTCCAAAGCTTGATGAATGATATATTTTGGCCTTACCTACGGCAATTCATTCTGGTATTTTTTGATGACATTTCGATCTTGTCTAAAAGTTGGAAGGATCACTTAAGCCATCTTTGTATAGTTTTATCCCTCCTCACTGATAATCACTTATTTATGAAGAAATCCAAATTCATCTTTGGAGTGTCTACTGTTAAATATTTGGGGCACATAATCTCTCCAGTAGGAGTAAATGCCAAACCTATTAAGGTACATATTGTACATGAGTGGCCAACCCTGGTGACTATTCATGAGGTTCGTGGATTTCTCAGTTTGGCAGGATATTATCGGAAGTTCATCAAACATTTCGATGGCATCACAGTGCCTTTCACTAAATTACTCAGCAAGGATGGATTCCACTAGACTCAAGAATGTGAGTTGCTTTCCAACAACTGAAGACGGCACTAACCATAGTCCTTTTTCATGCGATTCCAGATTTTTCACAACCCTTTGTTATTAATGTGATGCCAGTGGAATCAGAATTGGTGTGATCTTGTCTCAAAATGGTCGGCCATTTGCTTATTTCAGTCAAGCATGACCAGGTTTGGTACTTTCCCTCTCCGCATATGAAAAAGAGATGTTGGTGGTGGTCAAATCAGTTCGTAAATGGTGATAATATCTGCTCTGAAATTCTTTTACGGTGCGCACAGACCAGCAAAGCCTGAAATACTTGTTAGAAGAGCGCATAACCACCCCTGCCCAAGCACGTTGGTTGCCAAAACTTCTTGAGTATGATTACCATGTTAAATACAAACGTGGGAATGAAAACCGGGTTGTCGATGCCCCTTTCTTGAGTTGAGCTCAATTTTATTTCAGTTTCTACACCACAGGCCGATTGGTGGAGCCATCTGCAATCTGAATGTGCCTAGGATCCATACTATATTAATTTCGATTCCACCCTGCACCGTGTACAACGGGATGGCATTTAGTTTGAACATGGCAAAGTCTCACTAAGTCCTTCATCTACCTTGTTGCCAACCATAATCACTGAGTGTCACTCGTCCCCAATAGGAGGCCATTTTTGGTTCCATAAAACCTTATCACATTTGAATAATGATTTCAAATGGCCTGGAATGCGACAAAATGTTACCGATTTTGTTTGTAGATGAAATGTCTGTCAAAGGTGCAAGGCAGATCATCAGACTACAGCGGGGTTATTACGGCCTTTGCCCATTCTTGATCTTATTTGGTCTGATATATCGATGGACTTCATAGAGGGGTTGCCTTCTTCAAATGGCTATTCGATTATTATGGTGGTGGTGGACAGGTTGCCTAAGTATGTCCATTTTGTTCCTCTTACTCAACCATTCACAGCTATGGTCGTGGCTAAGGCCTTTGTTAGCCACATGGTCTGACTCCATGGCATGCCCATGTCCATCATTAGTGATCGCAATAAAATTTTTATTAGTTCCTTTTGGCGAGCTTTCTTTCAGTTGAATGGCACCCAACTTCGTATGAGCTCCAACTACCTTCTACAGACGGATGGCCAAACCGAGGTGGTTAATCGCACCTTGGAATAGTACCTGCGTTGCTTCACTAGTGATCATCCTCAGCATTGGGCGGAGTGGTTCCCATGGGCCGAATACAACTACAACACCCCTAAACATTCTACTACTCAGATGACTCCCTTTGAGGTTGTGTATGGTTGGTCTCCACCAACTTTGCTTTCTTATGTTCCCCATTCATCTCGTGTTGATGCAGTTGATACTTATCTTCAGGGCCATGATGCGGTATTGCGTCTTCTTCATGCCAATCTTTTGTAAGATCAGTCCCAGATTTTCACTCTTGCTGATAGGCGGCAAGCTTGCCCCACATTTTTTTGGGCCATACGAAGTGTTAGAACGTGTAGGTATTGTAGCTTACAAACTTGCTTTGCCGCCTGGTTCTAAAATTCACAATGTGTTTTATGTGAGTCTCTTGCGCAAACACCTGGGGAACTTGCCAGTGGTTTCATAACAACTACTGCCTATCTCTGATGAAGCTATAGTTTTGCCTCGCCCAGAAGCTGTCCTGGACCACCGTGTGATGCAAAAGGGTTGTTATCAGCCAAAAACAGACGTGTTAATTACATGGCAAGGACTGCCCAAGGAAGATGCTTCGTGGCAAAACACATGGTGATTTGCTCGGACCTACCCTGACTTCCTCCTTGCGGATAAGGAGTCTTAAGGGGGTGGGGGGTGGGTGGGAGGATGTTGTGGTCGTAATGTGGCCCATGCATATAATCCATGTCTTCCTTGGCAATAGGTGTTGAACGTGGAGAACATGTGCATGTCTTCCGTGGCAACATATGTTGAATGTGGGAAATGTGGAGCTGTTAGGAATGAGTTAGCTCTGGTGCATTTATCTTTAGGATAGGGACTAACAAAATTAGTAATTTGTTATTGTTTTGTTTTAGTTGTTATTTTAGTTGTGGCCATTACTTTACTGCTGGTAGTGGTGCCTATATTATTTTTATGTAAGTCATTATTTGATTCTTGTCATGTAGTGGGTATAAATTGTACCATAGGAACCGAAATAAAGCATCAGACCAATTACATTAATTTTCTTAGCTTCTTCCTCTTTTTTTTTACTGTCTCAAAATTCTAAAGATATCAAATTATTACAAAGTATGTGTACAAATTTGTTAGGTTTGGCTACTGCTACATTTGACAAATGTCTAGCTTATCTTGAATCTAGAGTACAACGAAAACACTTAAAAACGAAGTGAAAAGTTGCAAAATATCTATGATGAGGTGAATTATGGTCATGTTATTAATGTTTCTCTTTGAATTTAGGGGTAAACAAAGGTTTGATTTTATAGAATTTTCACCCTATGAAGTGTATGTCGATGTATATATAGTTTATGTGGATCTTTTGTTGAAATTATTAGGTATTTTCTTCTTACCTACGACGTTAATGTCCCTTTTAAAATTAGCCAATTTTAAAAGATTATTAATGCATAGTTTTTTTATTTGTTGTTAATTTTGTGATTGATAGTTCAACCACTGTTGATATAACATGGGAAGTGAATTTTTTTTTTGGAACAGCCTTTTAACTAGATTTTATTGGAGACGGTCAAAAGTAGTCATAAATGGTATTGTTACACTAGTTGGGATTGCTTTTAAACCCCATATTTGGTTATAGGAGAATTTTGTTTTATTAAATATAGTAAATCTATAGATTTTAGATTATTTAATAATCTATCTCTTCTAAAAGTTAGAATTTGAAAAATAGTGAAGCTAGTTTTTTAGATTCTCCTTTTAGTAATCAGAATTTTAAAATTAAAAATATTATTATATTCTTTAATTAACAATAAAATTACATTTTACCCGTATATATAGTAACAATATATATATACATATAAAAAAATAACCATTCATATTTATGTTGGTGATTATCTAAATTCAGGACTTGCAAATTATCAAACTAAAATTTCATGGTCTGTTTTGGTTTTTTATTTTTATTTTTATTTTTTTGTTTTTCGGGTATTTCAATTTTTCTGGTAATTATCAATATTTTTCAAAAGTCGAAGGACAAGATCATTTTTATTATATAAAGCCATGTATTACAAGGAAGTTAACCAATAATATAAATAAATACATTGAGTGAGAAATAAGAAAACTAAACTAATTCAAAAATTGAATGACATTTTCCTAATATAATAGTCAACTAGGACAACTATATTCAAACCATATTTTGCCATCATTTGTTGGATTCTTTCCTTTGTTGGAACTCCTAGTATGGTGACTTTTTTTCTTGATGTTTGTTGACTGATTTTCAGATAGATCTATGTGATTGATTTTGCTTGATAGCTTTCTTCTCTTATATATTTGTGGCTCTCTCTCTCTCTCTCTCTTTAACATTTTTTTTGGGGCAACTCATAGTAAATATATTGCCAACCATCTTTTTTAGTGTTTGGATCCAGAGCATGTCTACATACATAGCGACCACCAACGAAATTAGAATGCCAAGATCAAAACACACAAAATTTGAAGTGTTGAGTAGTTTGATCAAGTTTGACCAAATTAAACTTTTTATGTGGGATCAAGTTTGACTTTTCTTTAGATAATAATTTTAGCTTTAACTCTTGTACCATTATGTAGAGATCATCAACATAAATTCGTAAACTGGCAGCATACTTGATTCTGAATTATGATTAAAAAATTATGATTCTGAGAAATTTTTTAATACCAAAATTTTTATTTGTGTCCAAACCAGTCCAAGTTTGTGTCTTATAGTGTTCCAAAGTTCTATAAATGCATAGGGAAGTGTGGCCTTATTAAACAAATCCAAAACTTCCATTTTTGTCCCAAAAAATTCCTAAAAACTAGAGATCCAGTCGGACCAAACCTGATTTGTTGGCAACCATCTATAACCACCACCCATCACAGGAAAACACTCCGATTGACCTCTTTTTTTTTTCTTTTTTTTTTTTTGGGAGTTGAGCTACATGCTCCAATGGATGGATTAACCATGAAATTTCCATTCAAAACCTAAAATTTCTCACCAGAATTCTCGTCAATGATTTGGGATAAGCCATTTTCCAACAGCGGTGGTAAAGTTCCAATCAACCTCAATAGAGCCAGATTCCAACCATTTCAAGCTGTGGGTCTGGTCCTTCTCCCTTATTTTGGACCTTCTAAATCCATTTTCTACCTTTATTCATTAAAAATCCTCACAATTTAAGGGATTCATCAATCTCAAGCTTGGCCTCAAATTTTCATCGAGATTCCAACCACCATCAGTGATCATTGAGCAAGGTAAGCACACCACTGTAGTACCCATCTCTTATGCTTTCCATAAAGTTTGAGAATATGGGATGTTGTTTGATAGTTTTTCTATTTTTGGGTCAATTAGTTTAATACCAGATAAAATTGGATGGTGTTTGGACAACTTAGGATCAAATTAGAGTTTGTTTTATGTAATTAGATGTTAATGGGACCCATTAGAATGCTCAATTCCATAAAATTGATCTTAGGGTGAAAAACCATAATTTTGGATATTGGTATTAAGGGCTCGCTGTATAATTAGATCCTTTGGTAATCAATTTTGATAATCAAAAAGTTATAAAATTTTTTTAAAGATATTTGATATGCACCGTAGCATAGGGAACCAAAAATAGGCTAATCCTCTCTAGGTACAGCTTATTTTAAAAGGCAAACATAGATTGCCCTAGAGCAATATCTCTAGTTTAATTTTTGAAAGCCTAAGAGTGTTCTTGTTATATTTTAGCAATTGCGGCTAAGATCAGGGGCAATCTGACAGCTAATCAGGATTGAACTTGATTTGTGAGTGGATTTTCTGTTTAATAAATATTTTGGGCATATTGAATTTATAACTTCTTAATTTTGAAGTTTTATGAAAATTTTGATGAACTATGATATCATAATTATATCATTTTATATAAATGAATATATATAAAAGTTATTATTTCATGTGATTTTTGGTAAGATTTTAAATGCTTTCAAATTTTAGTATGCTCATGGTGAAGTTGTGGAACTTGGTATTTAAAAAGTTTTGGTAATTGAATTGATTATTGCTATATAACTTTATATGATGATATTTTTTGAATCAAAAAAATAATTATGATTTGATTAGTTTATTTACCTTATTTATATATGTTTTGCATATAATATACCAAATATTTATATTAAGTATTCGAGTATGGATGTAAAGAAATAAGTGAAATTTTTGTTACGGAATAAAAGTGGATTTTTGATACTTTATGCCCAGCAATTCCATGGTTATCGATACGTATACAATGTTGTTATGGATATAGTTGTGATTATATATATATATAAATATATATTATTACACCCCTTACTATATCATATGATGTACACGTTGATTGAGAAGTTTCAGTGATGCAATGCCTTTAAGACGTCATGGGTCGTATGATAGTTTCCCCTTCCCCAATTGGCTTTATAATGCTTTTTGATGCTAAAGGTCATATGATAGGATTTGGTATGGGGCAGAGTATACAAGTTCTAGTATTATATGGATTATGGTTATATAACTATTATTTTTGCTTATATGTTATCTCTGGAAAATATAATTTAATTATTTAAGTATAGGAGGTTATGATTGGTATCATATTTACAAATATTTCCTTATAAAAATATGAGATTTGCTATGTTTTTGGAAAAATTTATGGGTTTTATGAAAGATGTTTTCCAAAATAGGAGAACTTTCAAAAGAGTTAAAATGAGGTTTTGAGAAAAGGATTTTGATGATAAATGATTGTTTCATATTACTATTTTATTCCATCACTAAACTAGTTTTATAGTTTTTTTTTTAAACTGTTCCCGTAAGTCTCAACTACAGGTTACGTATATCATGTCCATGCATTTTCGTTGTTCATGTGTTATTCCTCTACTAATGTATCATTTTTTTTCCTTTGACTTTGATGGTAGTTTGTATTCTTTCTTTTTCTGATTCTAATGTACACAGTATATTAAGTATTTTTGATATGTTGCATTTATTCATTTGTACTTCTTATTGTTGTGGTCGATTAATATAATATGTATGCTTTATTTATTTTTTCTTTTTCTTAGGTCTTAAGTTGGAACCTTTGATGGGTATGACTATGATTTACAGAATTCTATTAAAAGAGTATATGTTTCTCTGTTTTATTTTTGAGTTATATCCAACTTACAAGGAGGTTCCACTAAACTTTCGATATTGATTTAGTAGGGTTTCCCCAGACGGGGCTTTCTCAGGCATCTGAAGATGGACCTTGAAGCGATCCCGTCACGAGACTCTTGTAACACTCCGACCCAAGAAAATGTCCCAAATTTGAATTTTAATTAAGTTTGACCAAGGTTGATCGGGATTGACCAAGTAGGTCACACTGTTGACTTTTCACTGTAAGAAAAATTTTGTGTTGATTGAGGTATTATGGTAAAGTACTCGTCGACATGAGTTTGTAAACTAGTAGTACACTAAAATCGAAGTTAAGAATAGAAAGTTACAGGTGAGCCCGAAGTTAACTTTATATATATATATATGGATTTTGATGTTAACTCATGTACTATGTGATAGTGCTCGTTGATATAAGTCTGTAGCTGGCGGCATGCTTAATTTGGATCTACAATTGAAAAGTTAAGGGTTTGTAAAGTTGTGCCTATCTTTCTGAGACCGACTTTACTGGGTAATGAACTATTTAGAGGAGTTTTTAACTTGTGCCACATGTCACCGACTAGAAGGAGCCATGTTTCACATTTGAAAAGATGCCATGTGTCATGATAGGAAAGTGCCACAGGTCATGTTATATTTTTTTTTTTCTTTTTTCCCCCTTTTTGTCTTTTCTTTTTCTTTTTCGTTTCCTTTTTTTTTTTTCCTTCTTCCCCCCTCTCTGTCTCTCTCTCTCCTGCAAATGGTGGAGAAACACACTCTCTCTCTCTTTCTTTTGGGGCCTCGCCATTTTTTGGCTTTCCGGCCATCCGTGCACCACATACATAGGCCATGGGTGAAGCCTATGAGATTTCCGACCTATAGTCGGAAAGGTAGGGCAACTGTTGCTGGATGTTCCCAGATTGAGCATCCATCACTGATGATTTCTGGCAATTCGGCCACCGCTCAGCCAAATCAATCCTTCTTCCCACCATTTTTGTACTCCTGAGCTTGATTTAGCTCAATTCCCGACCAAGTTGAACTTTGGCCAAATTTTCTCGATCATTTTTCGGCCACTGCCTATTGAGTTTAGTTCAATGGAGTTTAGTAACATGTTCCTCATCTCTTTAG
This sequence comes from Ziziphus jujuba, assembly GCF_031755915.1. Classification (NCBI taxonomy): domain Eukaryota; kingdom Viridiplantae; phylum Streptophyta; class Magnoliopsida; order Rosales; family Rhamnaceae; genus Ziziphus; species Ziziphus jujuba. Next base: position 28,336,438 of record NC_083383.1, read on the forward strand.
CTTTCTATTTGTACCTTGTTTGTTACTTATGGTGGTGTATTTGAAAAGTTGCCATTTTAAAATAAATTTTGCATTTAATGTGATAGTTGTGTTAAATTATGTATGTATGTACATGTTTATGTATAGATATGTGCATGTATGTTTGCAAATGCATATTTTTGAATATATATATATATATATATGAGTATACGTGAGTACTCATTGGCATGTGTATAGATATATACACATATGTTGAATACATGAATATATATATATATATATATTTGTTAAATGAATTATATATATATATATATATATATATGTATGTATCTCTGTGTGAATATATATGAATGTATATTGATGAATATATATACTTGTATACATATAGTTGTGTATATACATATATTTTGTGTTATTGAAAATGTAGAAAAAAATATTGTGTATGTTTTAAAATTTAAGAAGGTTGTTATTTTATTTTATTGTGTAGAATTTATGTGATTTCAATATATTTTTGCATACAATCTATATTTATGGTTTTAAAGAAATTATTATGTTAAATTATTATGAGATTTTTTGTTTATATCCTATTATTAAATTTATTATGCAAAATAAAATATATTTATGTGCGTTTATTTTTGTGTGAAATTTCATGTGATTTAATATGATTTTTCATACATTAATTTTATAGATTTAAGAAAGATAATGATTTTTTTGTGTGTAAAATATATGTGTATTTAAATAATTGTGAAAGTAATTAATTTTATAAAATTGTTGGATTGTAGAGTGAGCATCAACTACCCTCTCTATTTGGCTGCAGGATGAGTGGTTATTATATAATCATCCTGTGGCAGCCATAAACCTGAGGCTTGACCATTATAATGCAGAATGAGTATCAGCTGTCCCTTTTTGGCCATAGAATGGTTGGTTATTATGGATTGGCACACATGTATGTATGACCATCCTATAGGAGCTATGGGCCTAAGCAATCATCAGCCGCCCTCCCTTCGATTAAAGGACGATTGTTTTAGCCATAATAAGTTATTAGCAATCGGCACTGTGGGATGCCATGATGACCAATTGTAGGTTTCTTTATTTAACCTCCCCGTCAGATAGTGCATGGGACGCCGAACACTGTTTAACACCACTGATATATTGTGTGGTGCATCAAGTATATTTTTCATGTATATGTATATATATTATGTTATGTCTATATGTATCACATCGTATGGGGGGAACAATATGATTTAGCCCATGAATAGCTTAGCCTTGTAAATCTACTGCCTACGAGACCAGTGGGTCAGAGGCCACTATAGGTAACCACCTTGGACTGTATTGGTAGCAGTGTACTTAGGACAGTTGATATTATAAGATTGTATATTAGCATATTATATGATATCAGACGTATCTCCTGTACGAGTGTGCATGTTTCGTAATATATTTATAAATTTTAAAATTTTTTTTATTTTACTTTATTTTATTTTATCTTATCTATTGTAACTATGATTTTCTATTATTATTATTATTATTATTATTATTATTATTATTACTACTACTACTATTATTGTTATTATTAATTGTTATGGGATTAATATTATTATTTATTGTTAAGGATTTATTATTATTATTATTTGTTATTGTCTTTATTGTTATTATTATTTATTATTGTTTCTGTTGTTAATTATTATTGTAGTTGTTATTATTATTTATTATGATTAATGTTATTATTGTTATTGATATTATTATTATTATTATTGTTATTATTATTATTATTACAACTATTTATCATTGTTACTGTCGTTTATTATTATTGTAATTGTTAGTATTATTATTATTATTATTGTTACTGTTTATCATTGTTACTGTTATTAATTATTATTGTAGTTATTATTATTATTATTATTATTATTTATTATGATTATTATTATTGTTAGTTAATATTATTTGGTTATTATTATTATTATTGTTATTACTCGTGAATTTGTCATCGTTATTACTATCATCCTTAGTGTCAACTACATACTCATTGTATTTATCTCATCGGGCAAATGTGGCAGCCTTCAAACGAGTATGATAGCCTTCGGACAAATTGTACTATTATTATTATTAATATTACTATTATTGTTGTTGTTTTTATCATCCTTCTATTTATATTTATGCATTTGGTGTATTGGTAAAATGATATAGAAATGTAGGACTGAATTAAGTGAGTAGTGTGGGCGGACATGAATATTTAAAGGTACTCTTTGTTTATTAAATTATTTATAGTATATATATTCTTATATTTTGTTATTGAAGTGCTGCCTTTAGTGGAAGTTCTTATGGTAAGGTGGGTGGAATAAGATAGTATGATATTGGAGTGTTTTCTGTGCAGGAATTTTTTTGGGCATCTTAATCCATAAGGGAGATGTTGTAAGATTTTCCATAGAACGTTCCTATAAGATTTCCCCAATCAAGCCTCGTCTAGGGTTCTGGTAAAGAATTTTGGATGAGTCCTAACATTAACTACTAGTCTAATCCTCAAAATGTTGATGTTGCTCTTGTTAAGATATTTAACACAGAGGAAAAGAAGAGGAAGAGAAAAAGACGACTATATAAGACAATATATAACATAACAATACAATGAGAGTTTATATAGGCTACCAAGAAAATTAAAAGACTAAACTACCCTTACTAAAATAATAAATAAATATAAAAGTTATATACTCTAATATCGAGTCTCAAACTCACTATGGGACATCAAGAAGCATCGTGGGTTTGCCAATCAAAAAATGAAAATATAGAATGGTGCACTAATTTGTAAACAAATTTTGAATTTTACAAGGAGGAGGAAACAAAAGGCAAACATATAGTGCCGTTTTGAAAATGATGCTGAGTGAAATGACAATCAATCTTAATATGTTTGGTTCGTTCATGAAAAACTGAATTATGAGCTATCTAAATAGCATTTGTGCTATCACAATACATAAGAGTAGGTTGAGTAAGGAAAACACCCATATCAGCAAGTAGCCATTGTAACCAAACAATCTCTGCTATAGTAAATACCATAGCATGATATTCAGCTTCTATAGAAGACCTAGAAAAAACTGTTTGCTTTTACTCTTCCAAGAAAATAGAGAATTACCTAAAAATATACAAATGCAAATAGTAGACTTACACTTACTTCTAAAGATGAAGTTGATGAAAATAATAGACTTTGAAAGAGAGTTCCACAAAGATACCTCAAAAGACGAACAACAATAGCCTAATGAACTGTAATAGGTGAAGCAACAAATTAACTAACAACGTGAATAACATATGCAATATCAGAATGGGTAATAGTTAGATATGCTAAATTGCTAACAATAGTATGATATAAAGAAGAAGTCTGTTATGGTTGCTATGGATATTACTTTCTATTTGATAGATTGGGATATTAAGCTTTCCAATGACCTTTCTGCTTACAAAAATTACAATGGAAACCTTTGTGTATGGCTTATTCTAATCGTTCGACGGTGGTTTGGGGGGTATTGCTAAATAAATGCATTAGGAATTTGGAAATTTCCTTTTCCTGTTGGGGATGTAAGATGTATCTCTTCAGCAAGTAGCTCACTAACTACTGAATCAACAGAAGGAGGTGGGCTATGATGCAAAATTGTCCCATGAAGAGGCTCAAAATCATCACAAGAGGCCATAAAAAATTGAACCAATTGTTGTTCCTTTCTAGAACCAATATATGATGGAGGAGCTCGAAGTTCTACTGATTTGGTGAGAGCCAACTGACCCAAAGATTAATCATTGCAAGTAGGATACTTGAATAGTCATATCTTTTCATTCACGTGCCTAAACATCATATTCTGATACTTTTTTGCAAACTTAGATTGAGTGTCAAGACTATTCTTGGAGTTCCTTATCGGAACCTTAGGAAGATGCCTACTAAGGGAAATTTCACTGAAAATTCTATAGAAAATCCGATAGCATCTCCCCTATAAAATGAACTTCGCTAATTTAACCCTGTACAATAAACACACTTCTATGTATTCATAACCGCCCAGACTTCCTAGTGACTACTTTTCCATAATTTTCAGCATTTTAAATATTACAACATACATATATCCTCAAGTCCATAACAACATCAAAGCTTTTCTAGGGAGTACAGAGATGTAAATTTTTATACTGCAGAAGATAATGAATTTTAATATGACATTAAATAAAAATAAAATGATCATAGGCATATGAAAATACTACGTTAATTATCTAGTTAAAGTCATAACTAAAACTCCAATAATATTTCCACTATCCAAACCCAATGTAAATACATATATATATATATATATATATATATATATATATATGGATATGTATACAACCCCTTGAAGGTTATTTATAACTGCTTGAAGTCTGAAACACCTATCCGAAAGCTAAAACATTGCCTGAAGGCTGAAACAACTACTCGAAGGCTAATTTGAATTTCTATTACTGCTACTGTATGAGTTTTGCCACTACTTATAATGTTACACATGTCTTTCCAAATCCAGAAAGTCATTAACTTGAATAATTATATGCAATTGATAATAATAATGATAATATTCATCATGATCATCATCATTAATTAAAAATAAATAGACACTAAAATATTAAAATTGAGAAATTTTAATAATATTAAGAATAATAATAATGATAACAATAAATTTATTATTTAAAATGCATATGTGTGACGGAAAAATACATGATGTACCATACTATATAATAGTACACAGCCCCTTAATATCGATCAATCATAGACACAATCAATATATGCAACCATTCATAGGCATATCACTACCAATGCGGTCAGAGGTAGTTATCTACAGTGACTATCCAACCCCCTGATCCCTTAGACAGTGTAAATACAACAATAGCCCACCCCGAAGGTATAATAAATATAAACAACCACTCATAGGCATAACTAGGATACTATCATGATACCGTGTGGTGAACCTAACATATAACATATCGAAAAGATATTTAATGCACCATACATTATAACGGTGTTGTTAAGTAATGCTTGTGTCCCAAACACCTCTCAACAGAAGGGGGGAACGAAGAGAAACATGCACTCGACCCCTTTAGCATCACAAAGGTGCCGATAGCATTCCATCCTATGGTTAAGGGGAGGATGACTAATGCCATTACTGCAAAATACTTGCTTATCCATGGCCACCTAGCTCCCATAGGGTGGCTAAGTATAACGTGTCATCGTTCGACTATGGAAATGGTGGCTAATGCTATAACTGTAAAATACCTACCTGCTCTCGCTCACCATAGCACATAAAGGATGACTAAATATAACCTCCATGCTTAAATCAATCTTACGTATATCGAGAATATCGATACTATATGGTGCATCTAGAAATTAATTTAATCATAAATAGATATACGAATATGAAAACATCTATTTTCATAATCTTATTTCAAAACCATAAATAAATAAATATATTAATAAATAAATGAAAGAAAAGCATTTAGAAATCAGGATAAATTTTATAAAGAATTGTACCATAAATTTTATGTCCTCCATCTGTATATCCATGTGCATATATATATATATATATATATACCCGCATTAAATCTACACTTAATCTAAAAATGAACATATGCCATATTGAAAATAATAAATACTTTTTTATAACCCACAATCATGATTTTGGAAATGACACACCAATCATATTTAAATAAAACACACACATATTTATATTTATAATAAATCAAGTCACTAATGCATTTAAAAACAAATTATATAGATAATACTTCTTAACTCCAAAACCACCCAAAATAAATAATTACAACCATTTCTCATAAACTCCACCCCCCCCCTTTTTTTTTTTTAAGAAATCATTATTTAAATTTATTGCTAAAATAGGATAACACATATACATAAAAGAACCATAATTAAAGATGATAATAATAATAGTAATATTAATAACAATAATAGTAATGTAATTCCTCACTTCATAAATAACATTTAAATGAATAAATAAATAAATAAATAGTAAACAAATAAAACAATTATAATTTAATAAAAGTATACCACGTTGTAATTAACTAAATACTAATTACTTAATAATTTTAGATTTTTATATCCACATAATAAATAAATAAATAAATAAAAGTAAACAAATAATCTTACAAATCAAAGCTATCTATGCATACAAACATTTATGTAAATAAATAAACATATTCTAACAATATAAATACCACATTAAATCTAAAATTAATAATAACAAATGGTTTACTATACTAAAACATAATTTGGAAATATTATACCACTTACTGCACCAATTTCTAAAGATGGTTCTTAACCCCATTTCCTTAAGTATCTTCACAAGTCATGAAGGTTTATTATTGCTTGCTTTTGATAAAAAATTGAAGGAGTTATCAAAGACAATTTCTCAAAATTGCTTCACTAAGCAGGTTAACATTATATGTTCCCATGTAAATGTAGTAAACAAGCAATGCGGGAATAGTAATAGCTTTAACTTAAATGTTTTGGATAAAAAAAAAAAAAAAAAGTGTCTGTTAGGGAAAGGGAGAGAAATGTGGTAGGAAGGAGTGTTAGCAGCAAGTGGATCGACAAATATTGGAGAATCCATGGAATTTAATTTGCCTAAAGCCATCAGCAAATGCAAGCAAGGAAAAATCATCAAAATAAAGAGGTAAATACAACGACAAATTTAAAATCAAAGGCAAAAAGATATTGTGATTTTTTTTTAATACAAGTTAGTAGCAGTAGAAGATATGGAATTAAAAAACAATTCAATAACATTCAAACATAAATTAAGAAAAGAACTTGGTATACTGAAAGCATGAGTCATTCCCTACATCACAGAAAAAATTATACAATATATATATATATATAATTTATCCAATATTTCAAGACAATTACAAAAACAATTGGCTTAAAAATGGCAAAATCTTAAATACGCAACAATAATAGACAAATAATACAACAAATAAAAGCTTGAGATATGAGGGTGAAAAATATTTACCTCAATCTAGCATATCTTGATGTTGATCGGAATTCCACTAGAAAGTTGCTGCCAAGCTTGTCTTCTTCATATGCCATAAACAAGCTCGAATAGAGTTAGAGGGAGGTCAACATCAGCTTTGAAAGGTCCAAATTAGAGGGAAAGGATCTAGAACCTGGCTCAAAATGGCCAAAATTCAATGATCAGACTATGTTGCCATCACCTATAACAACCCATACCAAAATACTTCTGTTGTATAAATTTGGTTAGGTTTGACGAAGTACACCATATGTGGGTCCTAGATTGACTTTTTCTATGGTCAAGATTTTAGTTTGACTAATGTACTACTGTGTAGAGCTTGTCGATACGAGTTTATAGATTGGTAGCACGCCAAATTATGAATTACGGATAAAAAGTTATGGTGTTGAGAAGTTTTAAATATTAATTTTATATCAGTAGCCAAACTAGCTCTAGAATTTTGTCTGTTAATGATCCAAGGCTCTATATAAACATTGGAAAGCATGCTTAATAGGGAAAAAAATTCCAAAATATCCATTTTATCCCTTAAACCCGAGAAACATCTTTCCAAACCCACAGATCTGAACCCATTTAATGCCCAATCGGATTGCCACCATTTTCTTAAATTCCAACCACCATCTATGTACACATGCCAGACACCCACCTTACTCACCTCTGGGCAACCATGCCGGCCAAATTTTTGGCCAAATCATAGGCCGACATGTTTATACTTTTTGAATTCGGCCATTTGAATTCGACTGCAGCCGTTTATACTTTTTCGACTGTTTGGCCTTTTTTTTACCGTTCCAAGGCAACCCACACAACCTTTCCCCCATTTTTGATCCTTTGAACCCATTCCTCTGATCCATTTGCTAAGATTCCTCACCATTTGAGAGATATATCAATGGGGAATTTAGTCGAGTGTTCTAACAAGTTTTTCAACTACTAGAGTCACTGTTGGATTAAGATGAACACATAGTTTTATTTCTTATCTCTTGGCTTTCTATTGATATAAAGTTTCTGAATTTTGGATTTCGTTTGATAATTTTTTCATTTTTGGATCAATTAGTTAAATACCTGATAAATTTGGACTGTGTTTGGACTAAAATTGATCAAATTAGACAAAATTGAAGTTAGATAAGTGAAATTAGATATTAATAGGGCTCATAGGAATGTTCAATTATGAAAGGTTGGATGCGTAGTATAATTGGACTGATCTGTGTCAAATTTATATAATTTTATAGTCGTACAAATCATTTTAAGACATTTGGTACACACCAATGTCTTTAGTTTAGTTGTTGAAGTTTGAGAAATATTTTATTATATCACAAGCACTTATTTTTAGCTGAGAGGCGATCTTGAGGAGGAGCAAGAGTGAGCATTGATAGTACAGTAAGTAGTTATATCTTTTTAAATGATTTGGGCATGCTAGTATAATATATATATATATATATATATATGGTTTGAACATTTTATGTATATAATGTTTGATTTAAATGTTTATTTTATGCATATATGAATATCTTCTTTCACATATATATGTTACCATCTTATGTGACTTTTGACAAGATTTTAAATGGTTTCCAACTTTATTGAGTTCCTAATGGACTTGTGAATCATGGCATCTAAATATCTTAGTTTTTAAATTGAGGTATTACTCATATTGAAACATAATTGATTTTGAGGAAACATATTGAAAATCACATATTTTTAAGCATGTTTAAGTGTTTTTTGACTTTATTTTCTTAAAAATGGTTCATGGTAATATATGTTTCACTATGGTATTTATAGTTTTGGTATGAAAAGATGATTTGGAATTTTTGGAATATTTAAACAAATGGTTGGATTGAATATTAAATTATGTTTTATGATACAGTATTGTTTGGAAGGATATGTTCTTATAATGATTGTTGTATGGATACTATATTGTTTATTTTTAACTAATGTACCATATAATACCACTGTATTAGATTAGTATTATATTACAGCGCGTAGGTTTGTTATGATACCTATAGTATTCTAAACGTCGTGAGATAGGGTTCATCCCATAGGTTTGTTATTGCCACGGCACCTTTCGTACATTAAGGGTCGTGAGGTTCAGTTTATCCCACAGGTTTATAATGCTACATCACTTTAGGACCCTAAGGGTTATGAGATGGGTTTATTCCATAGGTTTTATTTCTTTTACTGTCCGATGGTGTTCCATGATGCCCTGCACCACTTGGTTGTACTAGGTATATCATAGGGTACATTGTTTATGTTGTTGGTTATATTATTGGTTTTTCTAATATTTATGATTTTTACTGCACTTTCATAATTATTTTGTGAAATTGTGTTTATATTATTTTATACTCAATAGTTATATCATGACTAAGACAATTTATAATATTTTAATGATCATTCACGTTATACTTTTTGAGCATCGATTTTATGATATTATTTTAGGGTACAAGTTTGGGTTTTGCAAAATTGTTTTTAAAAGGGAGCCTTTCAAACGAGTGAAATGAGAGTTCTTGAGAGAAAGTTTTATGGAAATAAAGTATTATTTTCCTATTATACTATGTCACTCACTGAGATTTCTCTATCTTACGTTTTATTTATTTTTAAATTCATTCCCCTAAGTCCAAACATTTAACCAACAGTCTATCTTGTGCACCGCTTGGTATTTTGTATTTTCCACAGTAGCAGCAATACTTGTCTTTCTTTATTTATCCTTGTCTTTTGAACCTATTTATATTAGTTGTACTTCTAAATTTTATAAATACTCTTAGAATGCTCTAATCTAGATATTGGACAAAGCATTGACCATATTATGTATGTGTAGTTATGACATGTAGTATGATAGGCTATAGTTGTGGACCATAGTTATGGATTTGTATGCTGTTATGGTTTTATCTTTATATTGGGGTATTATTCAATTTTGTATGTGTTTGTTTTTCCATATTTTAAGTGGTATTCCATTGAATATTTTTTAAAGGTTGTCCATGAAACTTCATTAGGCAGGACCATCTGGGAGAATCTGGTAGCGTTCCCAGGGTGGGTTTTGTCATTGTCAGTTTCCATGGCCATTTCTTGGTGTGTGGGTGGCCATTCCAAAAAACGAAAAACATTGGGATGTTGTAGATGTGGTTGGTCATTGATGGTGGTGGTGGTGAGAGTTAAGCTGGAGGGAATCATGGCAAGTTTCCTTCGAAAGTTTCAGCCATGGAAGGAGAGGAGAGAAAAAAGAGAAGCATGCTATTGGGTGGGGAGGGAAGAAGAAAAAGAAAAAGAAAAGGAAAAAAAAAAGGAAAGGACATGTGGCCTATAAGATTTTGGCTTGTGGCATCTGTGTGATGACCAGTGTTCATACGTGCAAGAGGCACTAGTAGGTTACCTGGTGGCCAATCCCACATCCAGATGTGATATGAGGGAAACTTTGAGTAAAAAACACCATACTGAGTGTGGTGGTTGAATTGAGAATAATATCAGCACAGAGTGATAGGTCTACCAGCAGAGAGTGTTACAACTGGTCTTAGAGCCTTTACATGGTCGGAAGTATACCAGCAAAGACGTTGGCCCTTGGGGGGTTACATTGTGACGATTAATGTGGGCAGGTGCAAAAGGCACTGGCAGTCTAGTTGACGTCCAATCCTACGTCATCTAGGTGTAGTATAGGGATGGTTAAAATGTAATGATAGTCACTCTTATAACGCCGAGCTCTTTTTAAGAAGATTGATATCAGGGTTCGAAAGAAATTCAAAGTTAAGCATGCTTAGGCAAGAGTAGTCCAAGGATGTATGATCTTTTGGGAAGCTCTAAACAAAAATCCCATGCCAAGTGCAGTTGCTAAATTAGAGATAATATCGGTAGAGAATGACAACACCTATTTTTTATGCTTTTATAAAACTTTCTAACTATAGCTTTAAATTGAGTGTGTAAATATGTACTATGCAATGGTATGCTGGTCAACTCCAAACATTGACCAAGAAAAAGTCAACCTTGGTCCCTACATGGTCAAATCAGATCAAACATTGTTCTTACCATAACTTCTCGATCCTAACTCCAAGTTAGGACGCCTGCAATCTATATACTTGTATTGAAGAGCTCTTGGCAATGGTGCCTCAATCATTATGAAACCCCAATTGTATCAACAAATTATTGATAGGATTTTCCCAGTTAACTTTGGTAAACTTGGTCGGTAGTTCAAATTTTGATCGCTTTCTTTGATCGAGGTATTACAATCAACCCTCTTACAAAACATTTATCCTAAAAACTTAGCACTTTCAACTTGTAGCATGATGAGGATGTCCAATAAAAGGCAAATAAGAGACAAAGAATAATAAGTTGGGGTGCACGTGCACCATAATATAGAAAATCGCTAGGGATAATGGAACCTAAAGCTCTAATACTAAATTGTCATAACCACTCTGGGAGTTTCATAACTGCCTATATGTCCCACTTACTACAATTCCACAATGTATAGATATGGAACTTCAAATATTACAACATACATACCTTGAGATTCTTTATAATATTTGAGCTTTTCTAAAGAGTATATAGAGACAAATTTTTATACTGCAAGAAAATAATAAATTTTAATATAACTTAAATAAAATAAAATGATCATATACTTATGAAAATAATACTTTAATAAAATAAGTAAAGTCATAACGAAAACTCCAATAACATCTCCACTATCCAATGCTAATGTAAATAGATACACTTTATATATATATATATATATATATATGGATATGTATACAACCCCTTAAAGGTTATTTATAACTGCCTGAAGGCTAAAATACTTGCTTGAAAGCTAAAACGAACTTCTATTATCAGTAATGTAAGAGCTTTCCCACTCCTTTATGATATTACATATCTACTTCCAAATTCAAAAAATCATTAACTCAAATAATTACAACAATCATGCAACTGATAATAGTTATAATAATAAAATAATAATGATAATAATAATATTATATTAATAATAATCAACTAAAAATAAATAGACAATAAAATATTAAAATTGAGTATGTTTGAATAATATTAACAATAATAGCTTAGTAATAATAATATTAAATATATATTTTTTAAAATGCATGTATGTAACGTGAAAACACTAGATGTTTATACTATATACCATTGCATAGCCTCATAATATCAATCAATCGAATGCATAATCAACACATGTAAACGTCTGTAAAATAATACATGTAATCGGCTATACTAAAAAGCCAATTGTAGGACTTGCCTAATTAACTCCGATCAACTTGGTCAAAAGTTCAAATTAAGAGCGTTTTCTCCATTGGAGTGTTACATCATATACAATCTTGCCAAATGATCGCAAACATTCTTGGTCTATGTATCTAGTTGTTAATCCAAGTGATATTTTTTAATTGTGTGTTTCCTAAATATCTAATAGTTCTACATATTTTGCATCCTTCACATCTATAGGTTTTTCAAAAGTACCACTAATATAACTGCACCATTTTTTTTGCTCTTTAGAAAATTTTTCATCACATAACTCCATATGAATAAATTTTTCCATCCAATCTCACATTAACAGATTGAAGCAAATCATCTTTCACTCGCCATTAAAGGAACAAGCAAATAACTACCAAACCAACAAAAGAGACCATAAATGAAGAAGGAAGAAAGCCAAACTCCAGAGAAAAGAAAACAAAATTTTCACTGTTACTATTTATGGGTACTGTTCACATAGGTGGTACTGTTATGAAGTACTGTTCATAGGATATTACTACTCACAAAGTTACTATTAATCTTAGGTTACTATTCATATGGGTTACTGTTCACATAAAGGGTTAGAATCTTTGCTTTGATATCATGTTAAGATATTCAATGCGAAGGTAAAGAACAGGACGAGAAAAAGAAGACAGGTTTTCTTATTACAAGGCAATATATAAAATAACAAGGAAAATTCTAGTTAGACCTCCTCAGGTTAAGGGAAAATACAAAATAGCCTTGAGGTTTGAAAAATTTCATCTATCACCCTTATAAAGTGATTCATCCATTCGAATTTATTACCTTTCCTACGTGCCATATTGTAATGACATTAATAGCCTTGAATCATTAGTTGATGTAACCATTGGGATAAAAAAAAAAAAGAATAAAATTTGAAAAAATATTGAAATAATGGTTAGAGACCATTTGAAACCAACATATATTAGGTGAGGAGTTTCAATGACACCCCCTGGAAGACAAATTTCGTTCAAAAACTAATGCTCTTACATAGATATTGCCTATAAAATCAGCACTACTCTTTTAAAAATGTAGAAATTTCAGTTCCTCTATACCTCACAAAACCTGTTCATCTTAAAATCCCCTTCCCTTTATCAAAAGGCCTTCTTCTCCCAAATATATAAAACCTGCGACACACTTATAAAACCCCCTTTATACCTTACTCATACAACACTTGCACAACACACTCCTCCAACCAAAACTCATAAAACCTACACAACCCATAACAAAATCACAGACACAAAACTAGAAAACTTTGAAAGTGACATAACCTTCTCATCTATACTTCACAAAAACTGTACAATTCCAAGCCATAACAAAATCTCCACAATTCACAACAAAATCATAGAAAAAAAATTAAAAAGCTATTAATCATATATTCAATCATTGAAAATGCAAGCATTTAGTGGTAGGAGCGAACTTAGCAGAGGCATAATCAAATTTAAAAATAGAAGATGCAATTATGGCAAAAGGTAGAGGTCAAAATTCATGAATCAACCAACAACCCGTCAAAGCTTTACTTTATTTGCTTACAAAGAAACGCAGTTATTACTCTTTTGGGACACCAGATGAAGAGGAGTTCAACATGGTTGATGATGCAAGTAGCAGGCGGAGACAAACAAGATACAGTCAAACAATTGAAAATTAGAGGCAGTATGATATTAAGTCACTAACTGTAAGAATCGAAAATTTAAGAGCAATGCAAGGTAGATTGAAGATTATGATGCTTATAAATATGCTGTTTTTTTGGCATATTAGTTGTTCTAATCACACTATATATCATGAATATGAAAATAAATTAAAGTTTAAATGAAAGAATAACTTCAAAACAAGTAATATATAAAGTGTTTAAGTATCCCATTAAACTCATCAAGTGCATTAACTAATTACATTTCCATCATTAATCCTAAGCATCAAAAAAAGGAGATGCAACCCCAAGGTGATAACCATTATATAAATTTGTCATGTGTATTGTGCCTAAAAAAACAAAGATGACATAGTCATATATGATGTACACATTCATATATACAAAACCATCTGCTTACAATGTCATATGCATAAAAAGTTAGGGTATTACATTTCATATTAAACTCAATCTTTCTAGTCGGAAATCATTGTGTTAAAGTAAATACCCCATTGCATTTAATAAATACTTTGCCATTTCAAAATGACCAAGCAAATTGTATTCTTGAATGCAACAAAATATAATCTAACATAAAATACTGGTTAATTGTATCCACCTAATGACAAAATAATTGAGGTCCTATGAATCTTTTAACAGTGTTACTACTATCCTTGCTGAGAAGAAGCCCCTGAAACATTTGAGGCCGATGTTGATGGATTGCTACTTTCATTATTTCCCTAAATATTGAAATATTATAGTTAGAATATCAATTAATAGTTATTATTCAATTTAATGAATGTGAATAAAAAAATTAAAAGACTAATTAAATTATCTACATGGTTTTTTGCTTTTTGCATTTACAAAAGAGCATATTCTTTTGTTGTGGCGAATGATTTTGCATATCCCACATTTAATGGTGAAATATCTTTTCTCTTTTAAAACTGGTTCATCATGTGCCCTCCTCCTCATCATTTTTGGCCTTTTAGGTCTCTTACCATATGGTGGAGATAGCATCCTGTTTCACATCAACTTCTGGCCACAGTGTCTCATCCAGTATAGGTTGAATCATACCATTAGAAGTCTGAAGATAAGCTGCCTTGGTCAAACTTTTATCAACATATGTAGCAGGCTTCATTCTTATATGGTTGATAGCAGTCATGACATGCTTACGTGGTATTCCACTCATTTGCCAAGAACCACATCCATATTGGGCTTTGTTTAAGTGTACAACAAATACCTTTGTCTAAACAAATACCTTTGTCTCATCTAAAAAAGCTCATACTCATCATTACCAACCCAAATGACATTTAAATGTCTTCTTTCCCATTGATTCCTATTCACCTTAATTTGGACATCCGGTGGAACATCTATAGTCCAGGACAATGCTTTCCGTTCTTGTTTCTTGAATCTACTCATCATTTTCCTCTTAAAAAACTCAAGCAATTATAGGATAGGTTTACTCCTTTACTTATTTATTTGACTGTTAAAAGACTCAATCATATTGTTGGTCACATGATTTGTATTAGCAGTTTCATCAAAAGTATGTATGCTCTAATGACAAGCAGGCACTTCAGTAAGCTGTGCATAAGTAGCTAGACTAACATTTGTGATGCCTTCTATGTTTTTCTCAAATTCCTTGACATCCGTAGACCTTGCTATTGCCTAGAACATCTTTCTTACCTTCACTCCAAGAAATTGTCTTTAAAATTGGCAAAAATATGCTTAGCATAAAATCTGTATTTATCATTTGGAAAAATCACATTCAAAGCTGCCAAAATCCTTTTCTGCCTATCAGGCATAAAAATAATTATTCTACTTTCATGCACCTAATATACACATTTAATAAATTCAAAAACCATCTCCAACGATCCAAGTTCTCACCCTCACTGATACATACTGCCATAGAAAATATACTGCTTTTGGCATCCAAAGATACAACATTTAGCAACGTACCACCAAATTGTCCTTTCAAATGGCACCCATCTAGACCAATGAAAGCACTACAACCCTTTAAGAACCCATACTTCTTTGCAGGAAAACTTAAGAAGAACCTTTGGAAAGTGGGGCTCTTAGACGAAGCATTTCTTTTAGATATTACTTGGACCATTGTACCAGAGTTCTTAATCCTAAAAATATTTCCGTACTTATGCAGCTTTAAGTAACTCTCACCATGGTCACCACCCAACCTCGCCAGTGCCTTGTTTTTAGTCTTATACAACATTGAATTCTTAACCTGCACTTCATATTTTGATTTTACCTTTGTAAACATCTTAGCTGCATCCATGTTAGGATTATCCCTAAACTTTTACTCCAATTTCAAAGAAATCCACTCAGTAGTCACTAATGGGTTTGTGGTCAATTTAGTACAGATATGTTCTTTATTATATATCTTAACTTGAAAAGTTTAGCCATCAAGCATTAGGGGTGCATGTATCCTCCATGGACATCCTTTTGCAGCACAACATACAGTAACTCTATCCTTTTCATTTTTAAGTCTTATACAACTAAATCTCTTTCATGGCATAATCCAACAAAACATTTCTATACTCAATAACATTGTCAAAAATTAGTCCATTACATAAGTAAGGTTTTCCATCTGACCTAGGCATTTAAACATTGCCTATCATCTACCTAAACATTCTAGTGATTGGATTTTCTCCTTCAGAATCACTTCCAACACTCCTATCAACATCATTTGACTCATATACATATGAATTATCATCATTTTCAAGATTCAGATTTGAATCCTATCTACATTGGGGTTCCCATTTATGGTTTCATCTTCAGTCCATTCAAATTGTTCTGAGATATTAGATTCCCAGAAGTTTCCAAATTAAATTCAAAAGGGCTTGGTTCAATTTCAAATCGGGATTTAGAAGTGGCAACTTGTTCTTTTTGTGGCTCGAATTGGTGTTGAGTTGTAGTTTTACCTTGGATAGAGTTGTCATTTGGGATTGATATTTCATTATGTTAATGCATGCGTTTTCTGGGTCATTTTTTAGATCGTCACAAGGATCATAGATGTCTAATGGTAAAAAGGCTATATCCATTTTGATTCTCTCAACACCTTTTTCTTTAAATATTGAAAACAAATCCAACAAATCTACATCATTTTCTATATACACATTATGCCCTGTAGACCAAGGTAACCTAACTTTGACGCACATCTTCTCCCGTATAATTATTTTACAGCCACAATTTAATATCTTAGCATCATTTTAAAGGTTAATGAGATTATATTCCTCTTCATCTACCTAAAATGGGTTTTGTTCAATCCCAAACATATATATTACTCTCAAATAATATTTTACTTCAAGTAAGAAGAAATAAATATATAAAAAACAAATAAAACTCAATCTCTAACAGCTATTTACCATTCAAACACCACATATCAAATGTTCAAATAATACAACCGTTTAACATGTTCGATAGTTGGGACCTACCAAGAATAGAACATCTACCAATCTAAAGTCACAATCCAAGAACATTTACCATTTATTAAAAAATTGTGTAGGTGTGTGTGACTTACTACCACATGCATTTTTATTTGAAAGGGCGGTGAAGGGTTGAAAGTACAAAAGTTATTATGAGTTATGGGAATTACCCCCACTCTATCAAAGTTGTGTTCATCTTTTCCTTTTGTTTTTTTCTATTTAGAAAAGGGTTTGGAGGATTAGGGTTGGGTTAATGAAAAAATCTTTTCTAATATTTATTGCCAACCTTGGCAATCAAATCAGATAAGTAAGTAATGAGATTTAAATATCTCAAGCGCATATCGAACCAAAAAAAAAAATTATCTCAACCACATATCAAACACAGAAATAATCACCATTGAAAGCTAACCCAAATCAAGAGAAAAAAAAAAAAAAAAAAGAAAGTTCAACCTAAATGTACAATAACCAAAATAACTAACTTTTTTGTTCGAAAGAACCAACTTTTTCTCAATTGTTTCCCTTCTTAGCTACCAAATCTACGCGAACCTTAAACCTTAAACAAAATCAAAAAGCAAAATAAAAAACCATATTCAAACAAACACTCTAATCAACAACAAAACTTAACATAAACCTTGCACCATTTTTGGTTTAGGTTTCTTTTCCTTCCTCTTTTTTAGTGTGAGCTTTTAGGTATTTAAAAATATAGTTTAAGTATATGATGGTGGGAACAATGGGTAGAGAACAACAATGGAACCAATTTTGTGGGTAAAGACGGCTGACTTTTGGTATAAACTAGGTAATTTTTATTTTACTAGTTTGAGAAGAGCATGGACTGAGGAATAGAAACTTCTCCACCACGATTTGCACATTACCCTAGCCTTTTTCGATGTCATCTGAAGCATGAAATCCACCTTTTTAATCTAAAATTACCTTATTACCCATTCTCAGTGAAATCTAATAATGAAAGCTTAACGGAAAGGGAAGTAAATGAACTTATACTAAAATTAAGGGTGCTATCTGTAATTATACTAAATGTCAAAAGGTCTATGTGAAATTAACCTAAATAACAATACAAAAAGAGTTTGTATAGGCTAACAAGAAAACTCAAAGACTAAACTACCTTACTAAAATAATAAATAAACTTATAAATTATATACTAATAGCTCTACCCACCATATATGTTTGTTTGAGTAATTTTTGAGAAATCAAATAATAATCATTTTCACATATATATATATATATATATACAATTACTTTCCTTAAAACCGTCTTTGCTTATGTTAGGAGATCTAATAACGTGAACAATAAAAATGGAACCCACTTGGTTAATACAGACTTATTGCTAGTCTCTACATCACTATGTGTCAGGACCCGTCCAGAATTCCTTCCCTGGAACCCTAGACAGCCCTGATCCCAGGGAAACCCTACCGAACCTTCCAACGGAAAATCCGGCAGAGCCTCCCCTAAGGGATTTACTTACCACAAAATTCCCTGCACTGAAAACACACTTCTAAAATTATCCCCTTATTCCTCCCACAGTACTACAAATCGATTCCACAAATTGCAGCACTTAAAAAAAATAAATATAGTAATCCAGTGCAAAATAAATACAACAAGAGTGAAAGAAATATTACAACTGCAATAAAAGAATAACAGGGTACTGCCGAACTAAAACAGCGAGGAAGATCAAGTCCGCTCCGAGTGAACACCGACAACCTGGTACCTAGAGGAACGGAATTTAAGAGTGTGAGATGCTAATCATCTCAGTGAGCGACCCTACTACTATACCATATAATATCACAGTAATAAGTATAAATAATAATTATTTGGAAATAATATTTTCTCTCAAAACCCTTACAATTCTCTCAGTTGGAAAGGTTCCCCTTTTAAAACAATTTCACAAAACCCTTTATCCATATTCCCCGAAAACCAAGACATCAATTAAATACCAGAAGCGGTAACAATTATATTTTTAATTCCAATTCAGTTTCCAAATATTTTATTTTTAAAACACAGTTCTGAAAATCATTTGATGCACCCACTATATACCAGTGGCGCCAACAGTACCCAGCGTCCCAAGGTACCGCCAGACAGGAGGTTATAGAGAGAAACCGGCATACGGTCGCGTGGCGTCCCACAGCGCCGTTGCTAACCTGGTGTCCCGGCCAAAGGGGGGTGGCCGCCCTCTCCGATGGCATCCACAGGACACCCTCATAATATCAACCGCGCGCTACTCACACCCACCTGCGCGCTAATCACAACCGTGTGCACACTAACCATATCACATATACCATATCACATAATCAGAACACCAGTACGTGCACGGTGCATCTAAAAATTATAAAATCCATAAATTTAAATCATAAAACAAATTTCACATTTTTCATAAGCATAGCGGGCATAATCCATCCGCTTGAACCGGGAAATTCTCCACAATTTCCTTATAATCCATACCATAAATTCCATGATTTTCAAATCCACCAACTTCCAAATCCATCAATTCAAATATCCACATTTTCCCAATAGCATAAATAATTTCTCGAAATATCATAATCAAATCTCATAATATTCCATGGGCATATTTTATAAAAATTGAAATCACCAATATAACCAAATATTTTCTTTGAAATATTTGAAAATCAAATCATGCCCAATTTACCATTAAAACCACACCAATTTCAAAATCCTCAAAACCATAAAATAATTTCACATGGCATAAATTTATATAATGCACATTTTCTTAAATCCAATAAATTCATAAACAATTCCACAATAAATCCAATAAATATTTGGCACATAGGAATTAAATTCCAAATATTTGAATCACACATAATATATTCACCAATTAATTTCTCAAAATTAATTTGAAGGTGGGTCACTCACCTGGAGCACGCAATTAACCCATGATCCACTACGGGATCAATTCTACGACTCACCAGTGCTCCTAGAATAAAATTCACAGACAGTCAAATAAATTAATATTTTAATCGGGTAAATAATACCCGGTACCCGGGGGGTCAAAACACAAACGATATCTAGAATTTACGAGTTATATACCGAATCGAAGCTCGAGTGATGCTAATCACAGATCCGGTCTTAATTTTCGATGATCGTACCCGACGGGGTTTGAATTTCGTCGGGAAGCTTTCCGGGTTTCGGCTCCGCAATTCTCCCAAACCGTCGCGAATTGGCGGAAACGGAAGTCGGATTTGGGTTCAGGAGGTCGAACACTGCGGACTGGAGCTGGCCGGAATTTTCGGGTACTCGCCGGAACAGTATTTTCCGGCTGGCCGCCACGGTCACCGGCAATGGTCACCGGAACAGTATTTTCCGGCGGTGGTCGTTGGCTGTGAAATTTTGCAGATTTGTAGATCGTGAGGAGAGCAATCCAACGGGACCGACGGTGAGCAAAACGGAGGTCGGACGGCGGAGAAATCACCGTTTGAAGATTTCCGACCCCTCGCCGGAAAACGCTCCGATCCCGGCGCGTCGGTGGTCCGATGGCCGTGATTTTTGGTGGGTAGGCCGGACTTGAGGAGAGGATCAAGGCTGTCAGGCGCGTGTGGCCGGAAAATGGCCGGAACAGTGCCGATTCGCGGTGGCCGGCGGTGGAGGGGGAAAAAATCGCCGCCAAACTTCGGACGTCCGATCCCGGCGCGTCCGGCGGCCGTTCGCCGTGATATTTGGAGGTTTTGCCGGAAATGAGGTGGGCAATCTGGCTGGCCGGCGCGTGTACAGTAACTAGGCCGGAAAACGTGAAAATGGCCGGCGGCCGGTGACTCTCTCTCTCTCTCTCCTCTCTCTTTCTCTCTCCTCTCTCTCTTCTCTCTCTTCCCCGAGTGTTTTAACAAATAAAAACCCTGCGTGACACTTTTCATGCCACGTGGACCAATCAGAAGCTGACACGTGGCATTTCACTGTTCACCGACCCAAAAACATTAAAATAATACGGTATCCGGTAAACTTCAAACGTCCATAACTTTTTAACCG
The DNA here is from genome assembly GCF_031755915.1 of Ziziphus jujuba. Lineage (NCBI taxonomy): Eukaryota > Viridiplantae > Streptophyta > Magnoliopsida > Rosales > Rhamnaceae > Ziziphus > Ziziphus jujuba. The sequence goes on from NC_083383.1 coordinate 28,357,707, forward strand.
GATGTCCGTTTTGAGTGTGCCGCTAGTCTGTGAACTCGTATCGACGAGCACTTCACAACCATGCATGAGTCAAAGCTCAATTCCCCATAAACAAAAAGTCAACTCCGGCACCCCTTGGACAGTTTGGACCGCAACTTGTTTCGTCCATAACTTTCAAACCGTAGCTCCGTTTTCGACGTGCTACCAGTCTACGAACTCGTGGCATCGTGCACTTCGTCACGGTACCCTAGTCAACTCAAAATTCTCACCGAGTCAAAAAGTCAACTTTTAACCCCCTTCGATCAACGGTCAATGGTCAACCTCGGTCAACGTGCACGGATTCCGGTGCGATTTGGGACGGGGTGTTACAGCCTTCCCCCCTTACAAAAATTTCGTCCTCGAAATTTCTGCGCGTCACTGGAACAAACAAGGGTTCTGATCACGCACCTGCACTTCGGGATCCCATGTCACTTCCTCGACTAAGTAGTTCCTTGCCAACCAATCCATGCCCAACACTACTTCAAGTCCGAATAGATCCAACAGGATCAGGTCTGCTTCCATCACTTGATCTGTGAAATCGTCGGGCGTAGTCCTGGCTCCCTGCTGCGTCATAGCAAACACCCGGCCTTGGCTTGTCTGCTGGGGTCTCCTTCCTCTACCTCGACTCGATCCTGCAGACGGCTGGACTGATCCCGAAGAAACTCCTACTGGCTGACTCCCCTGGGAACTCTGTCCTGGAAATATCCCCGTATGCTGTGTCCGTCGACCTGCTTCTAGCACACTGCCGCTACCATAAGGGCAATCCCTCCTTATGTGACCTGGCTGCCCACACCGAAAGCATAAACCATCCATCTGACACTGCCCAGAATGATTCCCCCTACAAAGTGGACAAATCCGCGGAGAACCAATGCGTGACTGCTGATACGAGCTTGCATCCACACTGATCGAATGGCGAGCTGGCTGGGGCATGCGATAACTATCTCTCCTCTGGAATCTGCCTCGTGGGCTTAACCCATCACTGTCTGAGCCTGAGCTATGGCTTTTCTTGGCTGCCCCCTGTCGAGGTACTCCGCTATACGAACCTTCGAATAATTTGCGCCTCGAGGGTCTGTGTATCTCCTCCTGTCTCTCTAGCTCGAGCGCTGCATCCCTGGCGGACTGATAGGTGGGATGTACTGATCCAGAAAGGGTGTAGCCGATGCTCTCTTTCAATCCGTCTATGAACCTCACCTTCGTGTGATCGTCGGGAATCAGGTGCATGCAGAATTCTGATAGTTCTCGGAATCTCCTCTCGTACTCGGTCACTGTCATGTTCCCCTGTCGCAGTTCCTCGAACTCTCTCCTTCTTGCTTCACGGTAGGCAGGAGGACAAAACTCAGTAGAGAAGGCCATCTTGAACTGATCCCACGTATGCCTTGCACGAACAACTGGGCTAACTTCTCGGGTGAAAAACGTTCTCGTACCGGTAGGAAGTGTGCCGACTTGGTGAGACGATCAATGATTACCCAAATGCCGTCGTACCTTCTAGGTGTGGAAGGATGCTTGAATACGAAGTCCATGTTGAGTTCTTCCCACTTCCACACGGGAATCGGTAAAGGTTGGAGTAGTCCCGAAGGCTTCTATCTTTCTGCTTTCACTTGTTGACAAATCAAACACTTTGATACGAAGTCTGCCACTTCTTTCTTCATACCAATCCACCAATAATACTTAACAAGCGTCCGGTACATCTTGGTACTCCCAGGATGCATCGCATACATCGAGCTGTGCGCCTCCTCCAAAATCTCCTTCTTGAGTCCTGGGATATCTGGAACGCAAAGTCGTCCTTTATACACGAGGGCTCCATCCAACTCCATCCATCACCTTTGCCTCATATTTAACTCCTTCTGTGTGAAAATATACTTGAGGCTCTTGTGGTCGGTATAGATTTGGCACGTGGCTCCATACAAGTAGTGCCTCGAGTTTCCACATCGCTTCCTCGACTGACAGGTATTCGATGTTCTTTTGTAGCAACAACACATGAATTACGCTGCATGCCGATGTCTGGTTTCCCGCTTCCACTTGTCGGCAGCGTAACTTAGCAAGTATACTAGAGGCCTTATCCACTATCACTACACTACCATCACGCCTAATAGTGACTTTAACTTTCCTCTTGTGCAACTTTCATTCTCATGCCCACTAATTAAGGATATTCAAATTGGTCCACGAGAATCTAAAGCATGCATCCTTAAACCAACAACCAACTCTCGTGACTCGATCAGCACTTTAAAAGGTTAGATTAGAACTTAAGTCTAATTTCCTCAAATACTGGTATCACCAAGTTAAGGTTGAGATTAATTCACTTGTCTTCGATTACCCTCCTAGTACTTACAATTATAAAACCCTTGCTCCTCATTGATTAACCAATAGTCTTAACCTCGACAAACATCAATCTTTCTTTTAACTAAATTCATCAAGGTCATGAATAAAATTCTCAACATCCAAATACCATTCTTGAAAACCCTAAGTTTCCCTCATTTCAAATAAATTCCATGAATCCACACCTCAAGCAATAAGGAATTTAAATCCTAATTCTAGCATCACCACCAATACTATAAACAAATCACTAGATCCTTAACCCATAAAAGTATTCCACACTTCTTAAATTCTAACTACGTCCCAAAAATCATACTCCTTATCATTGTAAATTATCACCAACAATATCAACCACCTTGAATCGATAAAGCACCACCAATACGAACCTTAAATCTCCAAGGAAATAAGATATCAAGATCTTAGCTTCTAGAATGAAAAATAACCATGCTTAAACATCCAACCATGCCTAAGGAATCATCCTCATCTCATTAACCTCATCAACCACCAAGTAGAACTTTAGTCGCTATCCGGAGCTTGCTTGATTCTCTAAACGCTGTCGTACCTTCTCTTTGTGAATGATAGTTTAAGCACGAAATCCATATTTACATCTCCCTACTTTTACTTATCGGTGACCTAAGTACCTTTATTCGGATCTTGCAACTTCCTTTATCGTGCCAAACCACCATGTCATCCAGTGAGCATTCCATACGTCTTGGTACCCTTGGGGTGTATCGCATACTTTGAATCGCGTGCTTCCTTTAAGATCTGCTTTTTGAACTCAACGATACCCTGCTTTGGATTCTCGACTGGCGATACTTAACCCTTAAGTCGCTCTTGGAAAAACCATAACATAAAACAAATAATAAAATATATTTTTCAAATATACCTAACTTGCATAGGCAATTGTTAAAACTCCACATTGAAAATCATATCTTAAAATCCATAGCATAAAATAAAATATGCACGCTTGTAATGGAGGTACGTACGACACCTTCTACATGTTACGTAATCCATGATTCCAACTGTCGCCGACACTCTGCTACCAATACGAACCAGGGTGGTTGCCTATATTGGCCGTCCAATTCCCCGGGCTCGTAGGCAACATGATCATGGGGCTAGCTCTACATGGACCACATTGGTTCGCCGCCTCCATATGGTGCAGTATAATATCAAACAATATAACATATAGATACATGTATGAACACAAACCAAAAATACTTGAATAAAACACCTTTAATTTCAAATACCACTTTAAAAAGCATTTAATTTTTAATAAACGATCGGAAAAATATTTTGACGTCTTGAAATCGATCGACACACATCCTTAGGCAATCATCATTCTTCTCCATGAACGAAACGGATACCATTCACGATGATAAGCTTGACCTTCAAAAAGAAAAGGCATCCTCGACCATCGACTAGGCCATAGGAATTTCCCGTTAGGCTAGATGATCCTAATTGACACCCTCGAAGATTAGAGTTATTCAAACTTGAGCAACGAATTTGCTTCGAGACAAACAGAAAGAACGCTTTCACACGGGTAAAACGAGAGATTAAACACGGATAGGATGCACAACAATGCACAGTCCCTTAGGAATACTAGAACCTAGAGCTCTGATACCAACTGTCAGGACCCGTCCAGAATTCCTTCCCCGGAACCCTAGACAGCCCTGATCCCAGGGAAACCCTACCGAACCTTCCAACGGAAAATCCGGCAGAGCCTCCCCTAAGGGATTTACTTACCACAAAATTCCCTGCACTGAAAACACACTTCTAAAATTATCCCCTTATTCCTCCCACAGTACTACAAATCGATTCCACAAATTGCAGCACTTAAAAAAAATAAATATAGTAATCCAGTGCAAAATAAATACAACAAGAGTGAAAGAAATATTACAACTGCAATAAAAGAATAACAGGGTACTGCCGAACTAAAACAGCGAGGAAGATCAAGTCCGCTCCGAGTGAACACCGACAACCTGGTACCTAGAGGAACGGAATTTAAGAGTGTGAGATGCTAATCATCTCAGTGAGCGACCCTACTACTATACCATATAATATCACAGTAATAAGTATAAATAATAATTATTTGGAAATAATATTTTCTCTCAAAACCCTTACAATTCTCTCAGTTGGAAAGGTTCCCCTTTTAAAACAATTTCACAAAACCCTTTATCCATATTCCCCGAAAACCAAGACATCAATTAAATACCAGAAGCGGTAACAATTATATTTTTAATTCCAATTCAGTTTCCAAACATTTTATTTTTAAAACACAGTTCTGAAAATCATTTGATGCACCCACTATATACCAGTGGCGCCAACAGTACCCAGCGTCCCAAGGTACCGCCAGACAGGAGGTTATAGAGAGAAACCGGCATACGGTCGCGTGGCGTCCCACAGCGCCGTTGCTAACCTGGTGTCCCGGCCAAAGGGGGGTGGCCGCCCTCTCCGATGGCATCCACAGGACACCCCTCATAATATCAACCGCGCGCTACTCACACCCACCTGCGCGCTAATCACAACCGTGTGCACACTAACCATATCACATATACCATATCACATAATCAGAACACCAGTACGTGCACGGTGCATCTAAAAATTATAAAATCCATAAATTTAAATCATAAAACAAATTTCACATTTTTCATAAGCATAGCGGGCATAATCCATCCGCTTGAACCGGGAAATTCTCCACAATTTCCTTATAATCCATACCATAAATTCCATGATTTTCAAATCCACCAACTTCCAAATCCATCAATTCAAATATCCACATTTTCCCAATAGCATAAATAATTTCTCGAAATATCATAATCAAATCTCATAATATTCCATGGGCATATTTTATAAAAATTGAAATCACCAATATAACCAAATATTTTCTTTGAAATATTTGAAAATCAAATCATGCCCAATTTACCATTAAAACCACACCAATTTCAAAATCCTCAAAACCATAAAATAATTTCACATGGCATAAATTTATATAATGCACATTTTCTTAAATCCAATAAATTCATAAACAATTCCACAATAAATCCAATAAATATTTGGCACATAGGAATTAAATTCCAAATATTTGAATCACACATAATATATTCACCAATTAATTTCTCAAAATTAATTTGAAGGTGGGTCACTCACCTGGAGCACGCAATTAACCCATGATCCACTACGGGATCAATTCTACGACTCACCAGTGCTCCTAGAATAAAATTCACAGACAGTCAAATAAATTTATATTTTAATCGGGTAAATAATACCCGGTATCCGGGGGGTCAAAACACAAACGATATCTAGAATTTACGAGTTATATACCGAATCGAAGCTCGAGTGATGCTAATCACAGATCCGGTCTTAATTTTCGATGATCGTACCCGACGGGGTTTGAATTTCGTCGGGAAGCTTTCCGGGTTTCGGCTCCGCAATTCTCCCAAACCGTCGCGAATTGGCGGAAACGGAAGTCGGATTTGGGTTCAGGAGGTCGAACACTGCGGACTGGAGCTGGCCGGAATTTTCGGGTACTCGCCGGAACAGTATTTTCCGGCTGGCCGCCACGGTCACCGGCAATGGTCACCGGAACAGTATTTTCCGGCGGTGGCCGTTGGCTGTGAAATTTTGCAGATTTGTAGATCGTGAGGAGAGCAATCCAACGGGACCGACGGTGAGCAAAACGGAGGTCGGACGGCGGAGAAATCACCGTTTGAAGATTTCCGACCCCTCGCCGGAAAACGCTCCGATCCCGGCGCGTCGGTGGTCCGATGGCCGTGATTTTTGGTGGGTAGGCCGGACTTGAGGAGAGGATCAAGGCTGTCAGGCGCGTGTGGCCGGAAAATGGCCGAAACAGTGCCGATTCGCGGTGGCCGGCGGTGGAGGGGGAAAAAATCGCCGCCAAACTTCGGACGTCCGATCCCGGCGCGTCCGGCGGCCGTTCGCCGTGAAATTTGGAGGTTTTGCCGGAAATGAGGTGGGCAATCTGGCTGGCCGGCGCGTGTACAGTAACTAGGCCGGAAAACGTGAAAATGGCCGGCGGCCGGTGACTCTCTCTCTCTCTCTCCTCTCTCTTTCTCTCTCCTCTCTCTCTTCTCTCTCTTTCTCTCTCTTCCCCGAGTGTTTTAACAAATAAAAACCCTGCGTGACACTTTTCATGCCACGTGGACCAATCAGAAGCTGACACGTGGCATTTCACTGTTCACCGACCCAAAAACATTAAAATAATACGGTATCCGGTAAACTTCAAACGTCCATAACGTTTTAACCGGATGTCCGTTTTGAGCGTGCCGCTAGTCTGTGAACTCGTATCGACGAGCACTTCACAACCATGCATGAGTCAAAGCTCAATTCCCCATAAACAAAAAGTCAACTCCGGCACCCCTTGGACAGTTTGGACCGCAACTTGTTTCGTCCATAACTTTCAAACCGTAGCTCCGTTTTCGACGTGCTACCAGTCTACGAACTCGTGGCATCGTGCACTTCGTCACGGTACCCTAGTCAACTCAAAATTCTCACCGAGTCAAAAAGTCAACTTTTAACCCCCTTCGGTCAACGGTCAATGGTCAACCTCGGTCAACGTGCACAGATTCCGGTGCGATTTGGGACGGGGTGTTACACTATGTATATCACGATAAATTGAAAGATAGTTTCAAAGAGATTAATTGCATGTATTATATATATAGAAAAATTTTACCATGCAAATATCCGCATTTTGTTAAAATATTTAAAATGTGTATTTCTCATTAGATTAGATGTAGCTAAAAGTTCTGACAACATGTAATTCCACAAAATAACACAGTATCTACATTTTCACAAAATGTAGATTAAACAATTAACCCACTATATGGTAGATATGGCAAAATATGAAATTGTGCAAACCATCTAAAATTATAGAAATTAATGGATTAAGAAAGGTGCTTTTTTCTTTTTTTCTTTTTTTTTTAAGTAGTTGTTGGAGTGATGCTACTGATTTTGTTGAGTCCATCGTACGTGGAGGCCAAGCAAACACAAATTTGGAGACTGAACCGAGCTACAAGTCTTGTAGACTAAGTCAACAAACTTGGAGACCAAGTTTTAATCCAATATAAATCAAAAAAGAAAAACATATAGCTACTTAGATGATAAAGCCAAGAGATAATTTTGGAGGATACTTTGGTAAATAATGCCAAAATGGCATACTCAGCAGATAATGCCAAGATACCACAAAAGAAAAAAGAAGAGAAGTTCCTTTTTCAAAACACTTCATACAGTCCCATAAAAATTTTAATTATTAAAGTATCCTTGTTCAACTTCCCAATTTTTTTACAATTTATTTTTAATATCTTTCTTTTTCTCTCTAAAACGATGAGCCACCCATTGAGAGAGATACTAGTGCCAGAGGAATGCCATAAGCCTATGAAATTTTCTAGTCATTTTCACTGCAAACATCTAGTACTAATCGCTAAGCCCACCCAACTAAACCTCTGTCTTTCTCTCTTTTACTAGCGACCCCCCTCGTTGCCTTGCGCTACTTCTCTTCCTCTTCCTCTTCTTCTCACAAGCCACAATGGCAGCCCGATTTCTTCATAAATTGTTCAGAAGACCATCTTAAACCAAGTTTTCAACTCCACGTCACCATAAGATAGTGACCCTTTGGTGCATGTTAGAAGCCTCTAACATTCCAAGCGCATCAATGGGTGGGGCTCCAAAGGATCAGTCTTTGAGCACTCGATTCACATGGCCAAGTTCATCTGGCAGCTTGGGCTCAATACTCAAGTCCTTAAATAAAAAATAATAAAAAATTAACAGTTGGAAAGTTTTGACGTTTAAAAGCTAAAAAAATATATAAAAAAAAAAAATAGGAATCAGAGATATTATGAAAATATAAATTTCGTATAGAGATATTTTTGGATTGCAGCTAGAATTTCTCAGAAAGAAACAATGTAAGAAAGAAACTTAAAAATTCTATACACATGTTGCCGACAGAATCCAAACAATGGAAAACTCCCACCTTCTTTTCTATCTTTCATTCATCCTATAATTGAAAATAATTCAGTATAAATCATTGTTTCTAAATTCTGATTCTCTCTTATTCTATTGCTTCTGTATTTATTTTTGAAATAAAAAATTTTCTATTAATTTTTAACTGTGATATCAAAAAAGCAATCTATCTTATTTTCTTAAAACGGGTACTAGAGCCGCAATCCATCTTATATTTCTAACAATAGTTTTATAAATTTATCACTTACTTGCATTTCTAATTAATATCATTATGGACAACCAACACGCATTAACTATAAATTAAAAAAAAAAGAAAAAAAAAAAGACGCTAGTTGATGAGATTTCCAAGTTCCAATGATTAGTAGTTTTCTTTAGATTGGCCATATTGATAAACTAAAAATTATTTGATGGAAAATATGCATGATGAATCATAAATATTTCCATATACATAGATAAAATTTTAACTTCATGCTCTTACCAAAATAAAAGGAGGTATAAATATATATAGCCAATTAAGAACAACAATATTCACTTTGCGGTATACATCTAGGACAATACTACTACTTGGACCTGCATTATCTGCATTTTGTCTGTGTCATTATGTATGTACTTAAAATCAATATCTTGGACACGACACATACTATGGTTTAAGAAATTATAATCTTAGACTGTGCATAAAGAAAAATGCTAATTGTCATCATCAGTGAAAGATCATTAGTGGGACATACATATTGCATGATAATTATAATAGTTATTTTTAAAAGTGTTACTTTAGTATTGTAGTATAAAAAATAACAAAATTAAATATTCTAATTGAAATTTATCATGTAAGCTAGTAATCATCGCCATTAGTGACAAATAGCAAGATTTATAGATAAATATGATTATTATAAGTTTGAGTTAACTTATAGATAATCTGTTAAAATAAAATTCAAATTTGTAAGACATGGTGTATATAAATCTATGTCTAATTTAAAGTTCATCTTAAAAGAGTTGTAATTAATGACTATCTATTAAATTTTAAAATTTAAATTAATCATTTCATAAAATTGGCATTATTCTTGAAAATAATAAATATAATAAACACATATAGTTGTAACTAATAATCATGAAAAGTTTAACTAGTTCACTTTGTCCATATATGATGCACAATATAATGATGAGGACCTGCCTAGGAGCATAACAAACTGGAGTCAAGATCCTATACAATCGAATACAGAATCAATAACACAAGCTCAAGCTAAAAAATTATAAGAAGCATTAAACAGTTTAATCCAAGAGGTGTTTAGCTCTAAAAGGAAATTCACTACTGAAGGTGAATTAAGGATGGTCCAATATATAAGATTACATGGCCAAAATTCATGAAGAAAAAACTTTGCTAACTTGGCACGATAATGTGGCATATTTCTGAAGTGGCATAGTGATATGGTAGCCATAGGATGATGTGGCATTGTCACATGGAATTTGTGCGGATTTGATAAGCTTTAAGTTTGAATTGACAATTTTTGGTGTGCAAGTTATTAATTATTTTCCAAATTGTAATTAGGAATCTTAATTATTTTTGTGTTTATTTTATATTAGGACAAGTATCAAATTAGTTTCCCAATTGACCTTAATCATGTAATTAAATCACATTTCCTAATTTCAACTAAAGGTTTATTAGTCAAATTAAGATTAAGAAACTAGGTTGAAATTAAATCACCTTTCCTAATTTCAATTAAACTAATGTTGAATAATCAAATGAAGATTAAGAAACTAAGTTTGATGTCAATTTTTGTTTTTGGAAACTATAATTTGTACTTTGCTTATAAATAAGCATCTCTTTTAGTTGCATAAAATTGTTTTAAGAATTTTTAGCATAATTGTGAGAGTTATTCTCTTGGCTCTCTAAGAACTATTGAACTTATCAAGTTTTACTTGTGGCATTCAAACTCAAAACTTATCAATAGGTTTTTCATTCCCTATTATGGTCACATTACTATAACAAAGTTCTTAGTCACAGAATGATTAAGGGTCGAGGTTTCCATTAAAACTTATCTTAGAATGATCCATATTTTATTTGTTATGGGTTTAGAAGCCATTCGACCTAAGTTCGTATCAATTTGGTATCAAAGCCTGGTTTCAAAGTATGGGTTTGATCTATCTTACGTTTATTATTTTTGTTTGTTTGATCTTTTGGTTCTACGATTTTTGCCTTAGGTAAGAATTGCTTCATATTTTTCTTTTTGTCATCCTTGTAGTCCATAATAATAATAATAATAAAATTCGTTTGTTTTCTTCTTTTGCAGATCATCCTAATTTTCTTTTTCTTTGATCATTGTTTGCTATTGTTCTTAAAAAAAATTCAATAAAAAAAAAGGAAGAAATTGAAAATCATTGAAATTCAAGTTGTTAAAGCTACTTGATATTGTGGTCGAGTTTGTTAATTTTAAAAGCTTTTTTTCTTCCTTTGTTTTTAGTTTTATTGTTCGACCTTGTTTAATTTGATCTGTGAAACCTTTGATTAATGTCTTGAATTAATTTTAGTTAGTTTGAGAAGAAGCAAGTAGATTTAACTTAAATGGTAAAAGGGTATAGTGTTAATTCATTAATGTTAAAAGCCAATTAATTGTGTGAAACATGCGATTGACACCTTGATCAAGTGATACTAATGAGGGAATGAATTAGTGAGGATATCTTTATTTTTATCACTAACAATGAATAGGTAAATATGTCCAAAGACAAAGAGGAGTCATTGAGCTCTAAGATAGAGATTAATGCTAATGTGTTCACCACCTTGATAGGAGATATGTAGCGACCAGTTGAAGGGATGGAGGAACTCAAATTGCAAGTAGCTGCGAATTCTAAAGCATCCACATTTCGACAACCTATTCGGAATGTACCGTAAGGAGGACATGGTAGAGGAGGACATAGACAAACCTAAGAAGAGTTTGAATTGGTACTTGCGAAAATGAATTAGAGGAAGAATTTGAGGAGGAATACAAGTCCTACGTAAAACAACCATATGGAAGTACAAAATACGACTAGGAGGATGATATAAGCTCAAGATTCCACATTTTCAAGGCAAAAATGATCTAGAAGCATACTTAGAATGGGAGCAATGCATGGAGATGGTATTTGAGTGTTAACACTTTTCAAAAGTCAAGAAGGTTAAGCTTGCCATCTAAGAATTTGACGATTATGCCATTAAATGGTGGGATAAGAAGTCTATAGGCCAAAAAAGAGCAGGTCTACGTCCAATGGAGACTTGAGAGGAGATGAAACAAATCATGAGGAAAAGGTTTGTCCCTAGTCACTGCTCTAGAATGCTTTATTAAAAGCTTCACTTTTTGTCATAGGGTAGTAAATGTGTGGAAGATTATTACAAAGAGATGGAGGTTCTCATGATGAAGGCTGATATTGTGGAGGATTCTCAAGCTACCATGGCAAGATTATTTGGTGGGCTTAAAAAAGGAGATTGCCAACCAAGTTGAATTACAACATTGTATAGAGATGGATGATATATTGCATATGGCGGTCAAAATTGAGTAACAATTAAAGAGCAGAAGTACTACTATCACAAGGCTTGGCGGTTTAATGAATCAATGGAGGTTATGTCTAGCAAGTTAGAGATCAAATTCCACCTATGAGAAAGCACCTAAGTCAGAATAAGAGGAAAAAACACCAAATAGGCTTAATTTTTGGTGTTAAGGTCAAAAACCTATTTCAGCTAAACAGGTTAGTAAAATCAAGCCTATATCTACAAATTAAGATATTTTGTGCTTTAAATGTCAAGGTAGAGAGCACATTGCTAGCCAATGTCTGAATAAAGGAATTATAATATTTCAGGATAATGGGGATATTGAGTTTGAGGATGAAGAAGATGAGTTAGATGATGAGTCAATGCCATTATTAGAGGATGACATTCATAAAGGTGAAGAGAAGTCACAATGCAGGTACCCGATGAAGGTAGATGCCTAATCAAAGATAAGGTATGTAATATAACAACTAATGGAGGAAGTTATGCTAATATAGCTAGTAATATTATTGTTGAAAATTTAGGTTTAACAACTATGAATCATCTTGATCCTTATAGATTGCAATTATTAAATGATAGTGGGGAAGTTAGAGTTAACAAAATTAAAGGTAAAAGTAGCATTGATGATTATGAGGATGAAGTGATGTTGTACCTATGTACGTGGGAAATATATTGTTGAATAAACCTTAGCAATTTAATAGGAATACTAAGCACCATGTCGGGCTAAGAAAATTGTGTTTTCTTACAAATGCGATAAGGTTGTGCTGATGCCATTAACACCTGAAGAGGTTTTTGAAGACCACCTAAAGATGCAACGAAGGAGAGAAGCTGAGCAACAACAAAAGGCCGAATCTACCACTTCCAAGGCCAAGAGAGATCACATGGCCCCTATAGGTAATTTTCACCATGTGGCTGAACCACATTCCAGGGATAAGTCATGTAAGTCCATGAGTGAGGTAGAAAAAGAAAAGAAAAAAGAAAAAGAAAAAGAAAAGAAAAGAATTGTTTTGAGTAAAAAGGATTGAGATCATGAAAGCTTTATTATGTAAAAAGCCTATGTTTATAATGATGTTCAAGGAAGCTTATTTGAATTGTTTCACTAACCCTGATAATTCTGTACTTCCTAGTTCTGTAGCTTCTCTTTGGCAGGAATTTGATGATATCTTTCCTGAAGAGATACCAAGTGGACTTCCACCAATTAGAGGGATTGAGCATCAAATTGACTTTGTTCCTGGTGTAATAATTCCTAACCAACTAGCATATAGAAGTAATCTTGAGGAAAAGAAGGAGCTTCAATGTCAGATAAGTGAATTATTAGAAAAAGATTATATTAGAGAAAACATGAACCTTTGTGCTTTTCCAGCGTTATTAGTCCCCAAAAAAAATGAAACATGAAGAATGTGTGTTGATTATAGAGCTATTAACAATATAGCTATTATATATAGGCATCCTATTCTTAGGTTAGACGCTATGCTTGATGAGTTATATGGTGCATGCATGTTTCCTAAGATTGATCTTGGGAGTGGTTATCATAAAATATGTATGGTATAAGGTGATGAGTGGAAAACTGCCTTTAAAATAAAACATGGATTTTATGAGTGGTTGGTTATGCCAATTGGATTAACGAATGCTCCTAGCATTTTCATGATATTAATGAACCATGTTTTACATGCTTTTATTGGTAGGTTTGTGGTTGTGTATTTTGATAAAAATTTTATATGTAATAAGAGTTTAGAAGAGCATGTAGAACATCTTAGTCTAGTTTTAGAAGTTTTTAGGGAAGAAAGGTTGTTTGCTAATCTTAAAAATTGTAATTTTTGTCAATCTAAGTTTTTCTTTTTGGGCTCTATAATAAGTGTTGCAGATATTGAAGTTAATTGAGAGAAAGTTAAGTCCATTCAAAAGTGGCCCATGCTAACTTCAATCACAAATATTAGGAGCTTTCACTGGTTGGCTAGCTTATATAGAAGGTTTGTTAAAGATTTTAGTACCAGTGCTACACTTTTAGCAGATGTCATCAAGAAGAGCACAAGTTTCCATTAAGCATAAAAACAAGAAAAGTTCTTTAATTTGTTGAAGGAAAAACTTACCAATGCTCTTTCATTAGTTTTGTCTAACTTTTCCAAAACTTTTGAATTGAATGTGATGCCTCAAGAATAGGTATAGGAGCTATTCAATGCATTTAAGGAAAGAAAGATTTCCAGCCTAACGCAAGTCTAAGCTTATGCCAAGAGGAGATAGACCTTTCCAAGTGTTGGAGAGACTAAACAATAATGCATATCATTTAGATTTGACAGGTGAGTATAATGTTAGTGCTTTTTAATATTTCTCCCTATCTCCTTTCTCTGTGGGTGATGACTTTGATTTGATAACAAATCATTTACAAGAGGAGGGGAATGATGAGAACCTACCGAGGATCATAACAAATAGGAGCCAAGATCCTATACAAGCTCAGACAAGAACAATAAGACAAGCTGAAGCTAAAAGATTTAAAAAAGCACTAAATGATTTAATCGAGAAGTGTTTAGCTCCCAAAGGAAATTCATTACTGAAGGTGAATCAAGAATGCTCCAATGCATATGATTATATGGCCAAATTTAAAAAAGCCTTTGCTGACTAGGCACAATAACGTGGCATATTTTTGAAGTGGCATAGTGATGTGGCAGTGTCACATGGCATCCTATTTGGTATTTGTGTGAATTTTATAAGCGTCAAGGCCGAATTAACTTTTCTTGGTATCCAAGTTATTAATTAGTTTCCAAATTGTAATTATTAATCTTAATTATTTTTGTTTATTTTATATTAGGACAAATGTCATATTTGTTTCCTAATTTACCTTAATCATGTAATTAAATCATCTTTCCTAATTTCAATTAAAGGAATGTTGATTAGTCAAATTATGATTAGGAAACTAGGTTTAAATTAAATCACATTTTCTAATTTAAATTAAAGGAAGGTTGATTAGTCAAATTAAGATTATGGAACTAGGTTTAATGTCAATTTTTGTTTTAGGAAACTAAAATTCACACTTTACTTATGAATAGGCATCCCTTTTAGTTGAATAAAATAGTTTTAAGAATTTTCAACATAGCTGTGAGAGTTATTCTCTTAATTTTTTAAAAACTATTAAACTTATCAATCTTTACTTGTGGCATTCAAACCATAGACTTATCAATAAGTTTTTCATTTCTTATTGTGGCGCCATCACTAACCAAAGTTCTTAGTCACATGTTGATTAAAGGTTGAAATTTCCATCAAAACTTGTCTTAACACGATCCATACTTTATTTGTTACAGGTTTGGAAACTAGTCGACTTAAGTTCATATCACATATACTAATCATGCTCGTAAATATGCAAACCAATCAAATTTGTGTGAAGGAAAGGTTTTATGGGATACAAGTTTTACAACTCTCTTTCTCTCTCTCTCTCTCTCTCTCTTCCTTCTTTAATAGACTAAATAGAGAAATAAAATATGTATTTTTAAAATTTGTGATATTCCTTTATTAAATTGGATTTTAAAATTGAACTTTTCTATTTCTAAGAAATAAAAAGTTGCTATTTCTTTTAAAAACCTTAGAATCTGTATTTTTTTAAAATAAAAGAACAAAAATGTACACTACTTTATGTTGGCTTAAACATGCTTCGATTTTTTTTATGCTTCGTAATATTTTCTTCTGCCACATTTTTTTGTATTATTTATTTATTTATTATTACTAAATTAAAGAATACGGATAACTATCATATTCCAAACTTTTTCATTTTTAAGAATTATTAATTTTTATTTTTTTATTCACTAAATTAATTTGTCAAATAAAATGTGCTAAAAAAATTCTAATTAATATATTTTATAATCTCAATATTGATAAATAAATTTTAAAATAAAATAAAAATTAAATCAATTAAATAGTATCACATATGATAATAAATATTTTTACACCTTTAGTATTTTTTATAAGAATATATGTCAGTATCAATGTTTGCAAATATAGGTCATGTTAAAATAAGAAAAGGAAAAAAAAAAATCTAATTATTAACGCCAAATAGAAAGACAAAAAGAAAGACTATACCCGTAAGACTTCATTTGACATTACTCAAAAGTAAAAGAGTGCTGTCTCCTTTCATTTTTGATTGTTCTAGACGAATGCGCATGCGACTGCATTTATACAGTGGGACCGTTTAAGAGGCGGTGTTGGCCATTTTTTGGGACACAAAACATAATTGTCGACCACATATTCAAACATATTTCACTGTAACATGGACGTGTTGATATATTCTCCTCTTAATAATAATTAAACTTAGCTTTCATGGGATTTTAGCAATCCGCATTGGTTCCACATATATCTCATTGAAAATATGTCAATGTCATTTACTCTTTTTCTTTTTATCAATTTATTTATATATATATATATATATATATATTATATACACATTCCGTGCATTTCTAAATCCTAGACAAATATATTATATATTATATATATATACACATGTCATGTATTCCTAAATCCTAAACAAACAATAATAATAATAATAATATAACTAATATGTAATGAAAATTTAAAAAAAAAAAAAGTTCATCTATCAAAAAAATTTTAACACTACTAGTGTCTGATTTATCATCATACCTTTGGGACCTTCCAAAGTTTTAGGATTCGAATTTTGAATATATACTGCATCTTATTAGCAATGATCTGTTTGATAAAATCGATCTATCTGGTCATATTTGAAACTTATTTAAAAGTTTTATTCTTAATAATATATTTCAATATTCTTTTTTTTAATCTATATTAGAAAAGTTGGTTAAGAACTAAAAATTTGATCTTTATATATAATACTATTTCATCATAGAATTCAGATTCAAAAATATTTATCTACCTAATTTTTTTCCATCTATGGCATTTAAATTCAAATGCAAATTCAAATATATTTTTTGATTCCTCATAAATAATTAATTTTTCTATATTAAATACTCATAATATAATTTATTTATTTATTTATTATTATTATTATTATTGTTATTATCCTATAAACATATTTTTGCCTTATAAGGTAAATTATTTATGAAATTCAAATTAAAAAATATTTACCTATTTAATTTTTCTCATTTATGAAATTCAAATTCAAATGTATTTATATAATTTAATTCAAATTCAAATATATTTTTTGATTCCTTACAAATTAAATACTCATAACATAATTTAATTATTTATCATTATTACTATTATTATTTATCCTATAAATATATTTTTATCTTATAAGATAAATAATTTATGGAATTTAAATTAAAAAATATTTACCTATTTAGTTTTTCACATCTATGGAATTCAAATTCAAATTTAAATTTACATATATTTATATAATTTAATTCAAATATATTTATATAATATTTTCTATCTATGGAATTCAAATTCAAATTTAAATTTACATATATTTATATAATTTAATTCAAATATATTTATATAATATTTTCTATCTATGGAATTCAAATTCAAATTCAAATATATTTTTTGATTCCTTGCAAATAATTAATTTTCTAATGTTAAATCCTTATAAAATAATTTACTTATATTTATTATTATTGTTCTTTTTTTTCATTATTATAACCTAGCTAGCAATAATTTTGATTTTAAAAGAGATAATATATATAGTTAAAACATCATATGTGTCGACTTTTACATTATTATATAGATCAAAATCAAATTATATATAATTTATGCTATATTGTATATATTTGATTTCAATATGATATATAATTTCATTTTGACCTTCATCTAATAGGCATGTCAGAATTCATTATAGCGAAATTATAGATATATATATATATATATCCACACAATCTTTTATAATGGATATTAAAATTATCAGTTTATGGTTATTAATATTTTAAAAAGACTATGTTTATTTAAAATTTATATCAAAATAAAATTTGATTTTATATATATTTGAGTACAACTATAAAATGTAAAAAATCTCATACTTTTTAAATCAATTATCTAATATTATAATAATAAAAATATATATTTTTGAATACAATCAATAAAGGTAAAAAAATTTATATTTTTAAATATATGTTCCATTTGATATTAATTAATATTTTGAAATGATTATAAATAATTAAAAAAAAGGGAGATGATTTTTTCATTGATGATTTTGGAGAGAATCTTAGATGAAAATATGATGACACATGGCGTGGACTTTTCTTTTTTTATATATTATATAGATTTAATATTAACATCTACATATAAAATAATACAAATAAAGAAAGAATTGACTATTGTGTGGGTATATTTCTTTTAGAGCTTCGTTGTAACACTTGTTCTAATAAATGCCTAATATTTTAAAATTTTGACAGGGTTTAACTAACTGAACCATTTATCAATCCCATATTTGACTTTTTGTATGATTAAATTTCAGGTTTGACAAGTGTACTGTTATATAGGACTTGTTGATATAAGCTCATGAACTGACGATATGTCTAATTTTAAGTTACAATTGAAAATTATGGTTCTGAAAAGTTTTGAAGATCAATATTATCTATCAATGTCAGAATAAACTTGGAAATGTGTTGAGGCATGTGGGTTTTGTTTTAAATTTTCTTGATTTGAACACAACCCATTAAAACCATTTGTATTGAGACATATAGATTTGAACCCATTCATTGAATTTTTATATAATTCATCACCCAACTTGTTAACCCATTAAGCATATATGACAAATTTTAATTAGGTACTAAAATGATAAAATAAACCATTTTTTTTTTTTAAAGAAAAAGAAAGATCAAATGGACATGTTTGTTGATAAGCTAAACATCAAAAAAAAAAAAAAAAAAAAGCATCCATATACTAAAATTCCACATGCATTAATAATTGCCAATTCAATATATTGCAAATTAAACAAATATTAAACATTAATTGTAGCTAAGGAACATGCATTTTCAATTTAAATTATTCAAAATTACAAACCAAACCAATATTTAAAATCCAACATAATTATTAGAAAATATTAGATCTAGAAAAACACATCATTATTCAATTTTTCATATAAAATTAATTTAGAGTAAAATTATTATATCATATAAAATTAGAAAATACCCTATATTAACGAGTCTAACGGATTCTAATGGATTTCACCCTTTATCACATATTTTCTCAACGGGTCTTATCGGGTAAACTGATATGGATCCAATCTAATATTAGATCCAAACCGACAAATTATTGTGTGGATTCTTATCATGTTAATGGGTCATGTGGCATTTTTTTAGGTTTAGTCCAAACCAATTTCAAATATTTGTCTATTGGTGACCTAAGGCTCTATATATGTATTGGAAAGTGTGCTCAATAGAAAACAAATCAAGAAATGCCTAAGAAGTTCATAAATGTTTGAAAAAGACCTAACAAACCTAGTTCCACTCATCAAGTACCAACAACTTGCGTTCCTCAACCAATCAGGCTGACTTTGATTGCTCATTTTTCAACTGCCATTCAAGCCACATGCCAACCCACCTCCATCTAAGCCATCCAAGACCTTAAATTTTCATAGCCATAATCTGTTGAGCAAACTTGGATTCTATTGGTGAAGCTGCAGTGGGTGTCGATCTCCAACGCATTGGCTAAATATTTCAAGCTGACCATTCCCTACCCCACCCCACCCCCCACCCCTCCGAGGGCCCATTTTGGACCCTCCGAGCTTGAATTTGTCATTTGTTTGTCGAAATCTCTCATGATCTAGGAGATCCATTAGCATGAAGTTTGGTTGAAACATTACTTGCATTTTCAAGCCACTGGCGATATTTTCAAATCAAGGTGAACTTACCTTCTTGTTACCCATTCCACAAGCTTTCCATTGACATATCATTTGTGGATTTTGGATTATGTTTTATAATTTTTTCATTTTTTGGTCAATTAGTTTAATATTAGGTAGGATTAAGTTGAATTTGGACAACCTAGGACCAAATTGAAATTAATTTTATGTAAATAAATATTAGTAGGACCCATTAGAAGGTTCAATTTCATAAACTTGGCCTTCAGATGAAAAATCTCAATTTTAGATATTGGATCCTAAGGGTTCATGGCATAGATTATTTTGTATTTAATTTATGAAAATTTTATGGTTGTATAAATTATTTTAAGACATTTAATACATACCAATATTTTTGGTTTTATTTTTCGAGCATAAGTAATATTTTCCTATATTATAGGTATTCGTATTGCGCTTGAAGACAACCTTATAAAGGAGCAAGAGTGGTTATCGACGATATCTGTGAGTGGTTTGTATTTTTCAATAATTTTAAGCATATTAATATAATGTATATATTGTTTGAGTATTATATATATATAGTTTGATTTACATGCTTAATTCTTGCATATATTAATATATGTTTTTACAATACATGTTGTTATTTTATATGACTTTTAACAAGATTTTAATTGATTTCAAATCCTAATGAGCTCATAGTAATCTTGTGAATCTTGGTATTAAAAATCTTAGTTTTTAAATTGATGTTTTAGTCTTTTTGGAATATGATTTTTATTTTGGTTTTTAAATTGATGTTTGGAAAATAATTAATTTTGAGAAAGTGGATTGGAGATTAATATATTTAAATAATTGATTTTGAGAAAGTGGATTGGAAATTGTATAGGCTATTTATATTTTAAAGTGCTTGATCGATGGTGATTTATATTTCACTGTTGGTATTTATGTTTTGGTATGAAATGATAATTTATAATTTTTGAATTATTTAAATAAATAGTTGGATTTGAATACTAAATTTTAATTTGTGGTATTGAATCTATTTGGGAAAAATGGAAAAGTATGATTATAAAAAGATTGTCATGAATACTATAATATTGTTTTTAATTGACGTAATATATAATACCAATGTCTTGGTTTTGTTATTATATTATTAGCATGTTGGTTTACCATGATACCTTTAGTACGCTAAGGTTCATTAGATAGGTTCTTCCAATTGTTTATTTATTGCCAAAATGCCTCTAATATGCTAAAGGTCATGAAATGGGTTATCTTATAGTTTATTTCTCATCACAATGCCTTTAGGATGTTAAAGGCAGAGAGATGGTTCCACCCTGTGCCTTTTACTCTTTCATTGCTGTCTTTGGTGTTCTAGAATGTCACATTTGACATGACCTATTTCGAGAACCTTCTTAGAATCTCCCAGATGATCATTCCTAAGGAAGTCCTATAGACAATTTTTAAAAAATAGAGCCTCACCTAATCATGAATAAACAACACATACACATGTCAAATGATATCTCAATATATAAAAATTGAGACACATTGGCATGCTAGTCCACAACTATATCCAACATCTATAGTACGTCATACTATTGGCTGTTACTACATATACATAATAAGGTTACTATTGTGTGCATAATTTATGTCAAAGCATTCTAAGAGTATATATAAAATTAAGTAATAAAACTAATGCGAGTAAGCCTTGAAAAATAAAGATAAGCATGGAAGGATAAATACTGCTATTGCTGTGGAAAACACAAAATAACAAGTGATGCATGAGGTAAATTGTCCGCTAACTAATAGGGTCTAAACAAGTTTAAAACAAATAAAGTGTGAGATAAAAATGCCAGGACCCCTCTAGAGTTACCCATCAAAATTATAGAATGACCCCGACTAAAGCAAACCCCACTAGAAATTCTACAGAAAATCCAACAGCATCTCCTTTGTAAGTTAGACCTTTCCAAGTATTTCCTGCACCAAAAACTCACTTCAAAAATATACATCCATCTTATTTCTCCTCACTTTATTAAAATTTCCATAATTTATAGGAGTCTAATAACATTAGCACAAAAGTACAAATATAAGTAATAATTAATAGATTGTCAATACGTTTATATGCGTTTGGACCCTTTCCAGAGCTTACTATCTGAACCCCACGATGGTCTCGACTCTTTGCAAGTTTTTACTTAGCATCAGTAATGCATACTTTTAAATGGCCATCCACACCTCTCACTTACTACAATCTTTTTGCATATTTTTAAATGGCCATCCACACCTCCCACTTACTACAATCTTACATTTTTACAGCACTTTATGTATAATACAACCTAGATTCCATACCTTAAATCATTCAGTCTACCTTTTTAACATTTAGAAAATGTAAAGATACCAATTATATTGCTAATAATCAATAAATTGCAAGACAACTTTTAGTAAAACAAATTACATTTAAGAAAATGCACATAATGGAACAATATTTTAAATTGAATAATCAAGGTCTTAACAGTAATTCCGATAACATCTTTACTATCCAGAGCCAGTGTAAATATATATATATATATATATATACAACCTCTCGAATAATTTGGATAACCTACCTAAAGAATGCAACACTTGTCTAGAGGCTAACACACATGCCTAAATGCTAAAATATTTGCCCTAAGGCTATAATACCTAACCAAAGAATGCCATACCTATTTAGAGGCTAACACATATGCCTGAAGACTAACATATTTGCCTAAAGGCTTCCATACCTAGCCTAAGGCCAAAATACCTGCCCTGAAGGCTAACACTTCTGTTTGAAGGGTGAAATACCTGTCTGAAGACTAATACACCTACCTAAAGGCTGAAGTACTAACCTAAAGACTAATACACATGCCCGAAGGCTACAATATTGACCAAAAGCAAATACACCTGCCCAAAGGCTAATGCACTTGATGTGCCATATGACATATCAAGGCATGGTCCCATGATGTTAGATGATCATATTTATACTACTACCAGTACAGCTATGGATGGTTGCCTATGATGGCTATCCAACCTGTTGGTCTTATAAGTAGAAGAAATAAGATACTAAGTCGCATGAGTTTAATCTGGTTGTTGCCCCAGTATGGCATTGTAAACCTAACACATAACATAATATATATATATATATATGTACATCGAAAGAACACATGATACACTATAGGAAATATTAGTGCTGCCAAGTGATGCTTAGCATCCTAAACATTGCTTGACAAACAGGGGAAGGGGAGAAGAGTACATGCACATGGCCTCATTAGCATTCCAATGGTACCAGTCTAAATAACTTACCATCCTACGTCAAAGGAAGGTGGCTAATATCATCACAGTAGAAATACATGCCTATCCTCACTTACCTTAGCATCCATAGGAATGGCTATGCACCATATGATATACCAATGCTGGCAAATGATGCTTAGCATCCCAAACACTACTTAATAGATGGTGGAGTGAGAGAAGAGAACCTGCATACAATCCTATTAGCTCCCAATATTGTCGATGCTAAATAACCCATCATCTTATGGCCATAAAGGGTGGATAATGACATCACAGTAGAAATACTTGTCTACCCTCGCTTATCTTAGCGCTCAAAGGAATGGTTAAACATGTTATCCTTCGGCCATAGAGAAGGTGGCTAATCTTATCGTTGCAAAATTTCTACCTACCCTAACTCAATATAACTCACAAAAGACAACTAAATATAACCTGTGTGCTAATCTATAAACATAATAGTTTAACACCAATACTGTTAAGTGCATCTACAGATTAACTAGTCACATAGAAATATATAATTACGAAAACGTCAACTGCTCATAATTATATATCAAAACTGTAATTAAATGTTTTAAACAAATGATTGAATAAATAAATAAATAAACAAAAAAATACATTAAAAAAATAATACTTAAACAATTGTAATAAAAAGAAAAAAAATAATAACATTTAAACATAATTAATGAATAATTTTACAATCTACATAAATTCAAATGTAATTCCAACTATTTAATTATCACCCAAAAATCAACTAACAATAACAAAAAATTTTGAAACAAATATAACTCTTAGAAAAAAAATATATATCACGTTAAAATCATCTTAATACAAAATTTTCTATAACTCTTAATTCTTTAAAACAAATTTATGTTAATAAATACATGTACAATTAAATAAACAACTAAATAATTTTGTAAAATCATTCACATTGACTTAATTATAAACACTCACGCCTATATATATATATATATATATATATATATATATATATATATTATATACCTATATAAAAATTCATGTTATAAGATTATGATTGTTTTATGAAAACTAAAATTTATGGTAAAGAAATCCATAACTCAAACATAATTTATAATCAAAATTTAAAGTGCTAAAGCCTTTAGAAAGAGGTAGGCCGGTATTTAAAATAAATTAGTAATTGAAATAAGTTTAATTAAACATGAGCATCTAAACCCTTTAGACTTTTATAAAATACCCAATTAATAATAATTTTGTTAAATAACACAACTAAATCCAAATTTGATAGTATATATATACATATATATTTATATATATATATATATATATATATATATATATATATATATATATTTATCCCAAAATAAAATTTAGAAAGTATGTTACTCATAATACTGATATTTGTTCATCATTGTTCTTCTGCAGGATCCACCATCTCCGGCATGGTCCGGCTTTAACACCCTCGAAACATTCCATAGCAGTCATGTTAGACTCCTTAAATATTTACAATCTAGTAAGTATATTCAAAAATATACATATGTATATATATATATATATATATATATATGCCTATATGCATGTATATATATATATATATCCAAAGTATTATGGAAAGCTACATAAAAATTCAAGTAAAAAATAAATAAATAAAATAAGAAAGTAGATAAATAACTAATTAAATACATCTTTACGTAATTCTCCCAACATGTGAATATATATACATATATATAAATATATATATATATATATATACATATATGGAAATATACGTATATACATGTTTATATTTACATTTACATATATATATAAATATATCCGACCTTTATAAAAATTAGGACGATAACACTAAACATAATTTTAAAATAAAAATTAACACTCACTACTTCATATTTGTACACTTGTAAATATACATATACATATACATATATATATATATAAACATGTAAACATATACATATACATACATATATATATATATATATATAAACATGTAAACATATACAATTTAACACAATTTCACAATAAATACATAAATTTACTCAAAAATGGCAAAATCTCAAATACCTAACCAAAATTAACAAAATTATATACTAAATGAAAGCATGAGAGATGAAGATAAAAAATATTTAGTTAAATTTGCATATCGCATTACTGGTTATTGGAAAATAGCCGGTAAGTTTTGGCCAAACTTTAAACTATTGTATCTCTCAAAGGACTTGTAATTTGGGAAAATGGAGGCCTTGTGGCTAGAGACCATTGAAAAATCAATGAACTGGATGATGTCGATTGCTGGCCAAACGATCAGAGATTTGGCAGGTGGTGTCACCTTACCATGGCCTTCACTTGCCTGATGCATGGAGCATGGCCAATTTTGGCTAGTTAGAGAGAGAAAGAGAGAGAGAGGGGGGTCTTGTCATGGGAGAGGAGGAGAGAGAGAAAAAAGAAAGAAAAAGAAAAAGAAATTTTAGGTGACACATGGCACCCTCAAGGCATGACATATGGCACCTTAGGCCTTGACATATGGTACCTATCAAATAGTGACACATTTCACTTGTTAGAGACCCCGTTAAATATTTCTTTACACGTTTCTCGATAAACACTACCCAATAAAGTCAGTCCTAAAAAACAAAACCAACTTTATAGATCCATAACTTTTCAACCTTGGCATTATATGAGTGACTATTATTACATTTGAATCATCCTCTAATCTACACCTGGACGGTGTAGGATTGGACATCAAGTAGCCTACTAGTGCCCCGTACTTGCCTATACTGGTTGTCAAAATCCACCCCCCATGGCGTCCAATGTTCTCGCTAGCACATTTCCATCCGAGTATAAGCTCTAATACCATTTGTAGAGTTAGACCTATTACTCTCTACTGATCTCCATTTCAGCCACCGCACTCGATATGCAATTTTTTTATTCAAAGCTTCCCAATGGGTCATAAATCCTAAGATTGCTTTCATCTAAGCATTCTTAACTACAAAATTCTTTAAAATCTTGAAGCCAACCATTTTCAAAAGGCCTTGACATTATGAGAGTCACTATTATTATATATTTAAATCATCTTTTGATCTACACCTGCATGATATGGTAAAGCTATGCATAATTTGGCTATTATTACATTTGAGTCAACCCCTAAACGGAAGCCCACTCTAAAAAGACCTCGGTGCTATGTTTCTTTTGTTAGGATTTGATTATTATTACTAGTATCCCACACTTGCCCTCACTGATCGTCATAAAAAATATTTTAATGAGTAACATGGTACAATAAAAACATTATATTTTATTTCTATAAACTTTTCTCTCAAGATTTCTCATTTTACTTTTTTGAAAAGTTTTCCTTTTAAAATCATTTCACAAAACCCAGATTTGTGTCGTAAATTCATATCATAAAATAGAGACTTAAATGTTACAAATCAATAAACCATTTAAATATTATAAACTAGATCAATCCTAATATAAATACTAGGCATAATATAAATATGTTCACAAAAATAATTGAAAATACTGTAAAACCATAGTGTATCAAAACATCAACATTATGCTCAGAAAAAAATAATAATAATAAAAATAAAAATAAAAAACAAATGATATATCTAGCATTACCAAATGGTGCATGTCATCTCTGAACACCACCAGATAATAAGAAAGAGAAAGAAACCTGTGGGGTTAACCTACCTTAATGTCTTGAAGGCATCATAATAATACAAAACCTTGGGATGAACGCAACTCATGATCCTTAGTGTACAAAAAGTATCGTGACAATAATGAACCTTTAAAATGAATCCATCTCACGACCTTTAGCATAGTACAGGCATCATGGCAAGCATGTGTGCTATAATATAACAATAAACTGAAACACTAGTACTATATACTCTATCAATTAACAACAATAGTACAATGGTCATAAACAATTTTTTTAAGGTTATACTTTTCCCTCTTTCCCTAAACAAATACTATACCATAAACTAGAATTTAATATTTAAACACAATCATTTATTTAAATATTTCAAGAATTCCAAATCACTATTTTATACCAAAAAATAAATGCCAATGGTGAAATATATATTACCATAAATCATTTTGAATGTATATTGAAAAATAAAAATTTTAAACATGCTCAAAAGTATATAAATTCCAATCCAATTTCTCAAAAATCAAATATTTTCCAAAATGATTAAATCACTAATTTAATATTCAAATATTTAAATATCAAGCTTCACAAGTTCATCATGAACTTATTTGAATTTTAAACCATTTAAAATCTTTATAAAAAGTCACAT
This sequence comes from Ziziphus jujuba, assembly GCF_031755915.1. Lineage (NCBI taxonomy): Eukaryota > Viridiplantae > Streptophyta > Magnoliopsida > Rosales > Rhamnaceae > Ziziphus > Ziziphus jujuba. The sequence goes on from NC_083383.1 coordinate 28,384,837, forward strand.
GAAATAATTATATGTATATATAATATTTATATATGCATATAATAACCATTTAAATCAAATTAAGCTCCATAGGCTCCAACATGTAAACCAAATAGATTGGTGTTTGCCAAATGTTTTAAAATAATTTATACATCCATAAAATTCTATAAATTGGACACTAATTGGTTTAATTATACCATTAATCCTTAGAATCCGATATCCAAAATTGGAGCTTTTACCCGAAGGCCAATTTTATAAAATTGAACCTTTCAATGGGTCTTGTTAATATCTAATTATACCAATCCAACCTTAATTTTTTCCAAATTGTCCAACGTTTTTCCGAACACAGTCCAATTTTATCTTATATTTAATTAATAACCCAAAATGAAAAAACTTCCAAAAAATATTCAAAATTCACAAATTCTATATCAACAAAATGCTTAATAAATGAGAAATACATTGGTGTGCTTACCTCACAGCAAAGATGTTACTGGTGGTTGAAAAACTCATTAAAATGTTTGACCAAGATTCCTATTAATGGGTCTCTCAAATGATGAAAAATCTTGGTAAATGGAGATTGAAAATGAATTTAAGGGGTCTAAACTAGGGGGGCAAGGGGGGAGGGGGAAGGCTAAGAGAAACCACTAGCCTTGGAGACTCGATCAGACAGCTACCAACTGCTTCGCTGGCCTGATGCAAGTGCACTTGATGGTGAATTGACCTAAAAAATTGGGGATTTGGTAATTAGACAATGGGCTACTACCCTAGCCAGCACATGTACTTAGAAGTGGTTGGAAAATGAGAAAACGATAGTGAGTTATTTATCAAGGAAATGGGTTTAAGTTGACTTAGTTTGCATCCTTAGGTTTGGGGAAAACTCTCTAGCGTTTTGGAGATAAAATGGATATTTTGGATTTTATTCACTATTGGAGACACTCTTCAGCACTTATATAGGGCCTTGGGTTACTATTAGATGAAAATCCAAGACTTATTTGGAAACTGATATAATAATAATATTTAAAACTTTCTAAAACCATAACTTTTTAATTGTAACTTAGAATTAGGCGTTTGCTAGGCTATGAACTCATGTCAATGAGCTCTATGTAATGGTATAAAACTCAAACCAAAAATCCAACTTCAAACAAAAGTCAAACTTAGTCCCATTTAAAGGTGTAATTTAGTCAAACTTTGTCAATCCTTGTCAATTCGTTTAAAATTTCAAACTCTAGGTGTTATCTCAGAATGGGTTACTACAGTACACCAGTTGGTACACTAGGTATATCGTACGGTATATTATTTATTTTGCTAAGTATATTATCATTTTTTTTAATATGATTATGGTTTTATCACACTTTCCATATTTTTTTTTTCGAAATTATATTTATATTATTTTATGCCTAGTACTTAAACCATAGTTGATCTAATGTATAATCCGTTAATAGTTTATTGATTTATAATATTTAAACAACTATTTATGATAATACTTTAAAGTAAAAGTTGAGTTTTGCAAAATTCTTTTAAAATGGGAATTTTTCAAAAAAATTAGAATAAAAGATTTTAAGAGAAATGTTTATAGAAATAAAATATTATTTTTTATTATACTATGCTATTCATTGAGATATTTTTATCTCACATTTTATTTGTTTTTAATTTTTTCATCTATGTCCAAACAGTTAGTGAATGGTCTACCTCAGTCTTAACTTTTCCTCTTTTATTTTCTATTGTAGCAGTGGTATTTACCTTCCCTTTGTTTTCCCTTTTTTCTATATAGACTCATTCATTATAGAACCCAAATTTATATTTATTGTTAGAATATTCTGATATAAACTATAGATACATTAGTGACCCTAGTAATTGTGTCTAGTATGGCTTATAGTATGATTGGTTGTAATTATTGGCTATAATTATGGACTTGCATGCTATTGTGACTCTATGTTTATATGTTAAGATATTATTTTATATTGCATTTATTGGTTGTCCATGATTTCAATAAAGTTTCATTGGGCTTTTCCTTAAAGATTGTCTAGTGGGATTTCACTCGACAGGACCATCTAGGGGTTTCAAAAAAGGTTCCTCGGGCAGATCCTCTCAATTTAATATCAGAGCTTTTATTTCTAAGATCCTTGGGGTTGTGCATTGTTGTAAAACTCACCTTGTGTTTTGTCTTCCATGCCTACCTTTTTTTAGGTATTAATTATCTTTGGTTAATCTTTCATATAGAACCCTTTCATGATCTTGTAAGGTAGTAGACATGGTTCCCAATAAGCTTCACCTGGAAGTATAGATGCATCCACTTATGAGGAGTATCTTGTTGAATGCGTGACTTTATCAGTGAGTTTATTGGACATTTTTTTGATCAAGCATGTTAACTTGAAGCAGTGGGTATCAATGGCTTAACTTGGCAATCTATGATGGAGAAGATCTTAAATGAGAGTATGCAGTGCTCAAATGAGACAGGTCGAATACACCCAACCCATTTTCCTCAACCAATCGAGTCACCACCAATTGCTCATTTTCTAGCCATCACTCAAGCCATGTGCCTACCCACTTGAAAGATCATCCTAAGCCAACCCAAACCTCCAATTTTCATCATCAAACTTCATTGGATGCACTTGAATTGGGCCAATAAAGTTGCGACAATGCTACTACTGGTCTTTAATGGGTTAGCCAAGTTTTTTGGCCATTTCAAATTGAACTATACCTACCTCCCCCTAATTTTGAGCCCTTTAAACTTGAATCCGACCTCCATTTGTTAAAATTTTTCATGGTTTGGAAGATCCATCAACTTCAAATTTACCCAAAACTTTTCCTACATTTTTCAACCATTGGCAATGTTTTTGGACCAAGGTGAGCATACCATCTTATTACCCATTTTACAAGCTTTCCATCAACATATAATTCGTGAATTTCAGACATTGTTTGAGAATTTTTCCATTTTGGATTGCTTAGTTTAATACTGAATAAAATTGGACTGTATTTCAACAACCTAGGACAAAATTGGAGTTGGTTTTATGTAATTAGATGTTAGTATGTAACACCTGGACCCCAAAAAATGCTCTAAATTTTAACGTTTAGCCAAGTTTGACTAGGGCTGATGGGAGTTAACCCAGTGTGTCCCATGGTTGACTTTTTTTCGCTGAAGGAATTTTGCCTTGACCTAGACACCCTAGCAAAGTACTCGTGGAACCGAGTTCATAGACTAATAGTATGCTAAAATCAGAGCTGAGATTAGAATGTTATGATCATAAAAAAGTACAGCTCATATGGATCAAGCGAACCTAAAGTCAACTTTTTATTGGTATGGATTTTGATTTCGACTTATGTACTATGTGATAGTGCTCATTGATACAAATCCAAGCGTATGCTTAAATTAGACCTATAGTTGCAAAGTTAGGAATCGATAAAGTTGTTCTTATCTTTTAAGATTCACTTTACCAGGTAATGGAATATGGTCTCTAAAAAGTGCTATGTCTTGCTAATTGATCGAGGCAACATGTCATCAATTAGAAGGTGGCAATGTCATGGCCTGAGAGGGCCACATGTCACCATAAATTTATTCTCTCTCTCTCTCTCTCTCTCACACACACACACACACACACACACACACACACACACACACATCTTCCTCCTCCTCCAACATGCACATGCTCCAGTCACCGAGCATTGACACACATGGATTAGTGTGGAAGCCCATGGCAAGGAAACAACGGTCATTAAATCCTCGTTCTTTTGCCTGGCAGATGCACTGGAATCGGCATTGAAATGCTGGTAGTCGACATCGCCTACTTCGGTAGGTTTTTGATAGTCTCCAACCACATAGTCGGTCGTGTCCCTTTCATTTCGACCCATTGATTCCAAATGTGACCTGATTTCTCCAAATTACAAGCTCTTGGATAGGTACAATGGTTTGAAGTTTGGCCAAAACTTTCCGGCCACTAGTGAAGGGATATTCTAGTTTAAGCAAAGTTTGTTTGATCATCATCCTTCAAACCTTCATTTAGCATATAATTTGTGATTTTTTAGTTGGGTGTTTGAGATTTTACCTTTTTTTAAGTAAGTTTTTGTATTTATTATGGAAATTGTATTAAAATGTATATATATACATGTATATATATATATATATATGTATGTATGTGTGTGTGTGTGTGTGTGTGTGTGTGTGTGTGAATGAATAAGTGCACAAATGTGAAGTGGTGAGTGTGGATCTTTATTTTAAAATTTTATTTAGTGTTATGGTCCTAATTGTTAGAAAGATTGTGTTATTTTGGACTATGCTTGGCAAACCTTGAGGTGGTGCTCAATATGGGTGTAGTGCCGACCTTGATAGTGATTTTTAGAATGCCGGAAAAGATCATGACATGGCAGCGTTGGTGATGTGGCAGTAAGAGTGGATGTGGCATGTCATATGGCATGTTGATGTGGCAAGGCGGGTGAGGTGGATTTTAAAAATTGGTAGTGAATTGATCATTGACAATGTTGCTAATTCGCATGTCAAGATGGAACTTAGAATTAAACTTGTATGCTTGTAAATATATATTTGTGTACATATATATATATATATATGCATGTATTATATCTGTACATGTATATTTATATTTGTTAAAAGATTTTTTATTTATATATATATATATATACATATATATAATAAAAATGGTTCATAAATTGTGACTGACCATAAATTGTTTTCGTAAAATTGAATATTATGAACTAGTTTAGTGCTAGATATGTGCTTGGCTTATTAAGACCCAATCTCAAGTTATAAATGAAACAGAATAAATAATAATATTTTGTTTGTTTATTGATCTATTCAGTCATTTATTTGTTTTTTTAGTTAAAATTTTATCTGCTTATTTGTTTACTTAGTTAAATTGCCATTCATTTGTTTATTTACTTATCTACCCATTGATTTACGTTTTTATTAAATTATTCATTTATTTGTTCTCGATGGTCTAGATTTTAAATGTACTACTTAGTATGGCTGTTACACGATGCTTATTATCCATTTTGGATCTAACATAATATTTATATATATACATATATATAGTCCGTTTATGGTGCAGACGTCCACACATTTTTATCATTCGGACCTCAGTATTGATGATGGTTTTTGAAAAAACTGTCATCAATATTATCATACAGAGACTAGTATTGATTAGGATTTCTTAAAAAACTGTTGCCAATACTGTGGTCCGCACTATAGAATTTCTTTATATTTACGCATTTATATTATTACTTTACTCTATGCTTTTGGGGGTGGGGAGGGACTGGAAAATAAAAAATAAAATAAAAATGAAGGTTTAGTACTTGGCCAGTACATCCTTAGCCCTGATGAAGTTTCCTCACCTTTGACAGTTGCAAATCTTGGCATTTTGTAGTTTGTTTGGTTTATATGAGTCCTTGTACTACAAATGTACTTGTATTTGTTTCTTATGGCATTCAAGGATGGAATATTTGTCACTAATATATATTTCATAAGATCATATTTGCTACAATGCACACCTCAAGTCACCGAACATGTTGCGAACGAAATTATCTTGCAACACCTTCAGCTTGCAATATATATGTTGTCTAATGTGAGGTGTGCAAAATATGGGAAGGATGAGGTGCGTTTTTTAGCAAAATTTTTTATAAGATACCTCATAAACATGGGCCATGCATATTTTTCTAGTTTCCTGCAATATGATTTCCTCTAACTAGTTCATGATTGATTTTCTTATAGCACAAGGTTAATCTTATATTCTTGTAATTTGCTTTTCTGCAGGATGATAATCTGTTATTTTCTTCCTTCTTCACTGTCAAACATTTATTGAATTGGTACGGATCTGCTTTTTACCTATTTTATTGTATTCCATTCAATTTAGGGCTAACAACGTTAACGACCCTATTCTTTTAATTTTTATTTATTTTTTAATTTAACATATACCATGGGTTTCAATTCTGATAAAAACATCGCTTTAGTTTATTTTTGTAACACTATCTACCAACGAATCCTTAATCAATAATTCCTATTCATCAACATGAATCAATTTCTTTTATACATAAACATATATACTTTGACTATTTTTGTATGTAAACTTACTTTGAGACCATTAGATCTGACATTTAGGCTAGAGCACGAAAGGAAGCTGTGCAGTATGTAAAGATGCAGTTGGCAAAATTCTTCAAGCTGCCTGGGTTTGAGGATATACTAAAGGATAGCATAGATGTAAGCCCATACATCCTAAAATATTTACCCATTCACTGTGAGAAACGCATTGATGGGAGATGGAGTTTGGATATCGTGCAAACCAATAAGCGACGTTAAATATATTAAATATCATCTGATTTGGTGTTGTTAGAAGTGCCCACTAATAGATGACATTACTAAAAGTGTCATGTATTTGGTATATTACACGACACTTTCAATGTCATTCAATAAAAGTATCACCTTAAAGGAATGAAAATTTTAAATAAACAATTGGACAACTCTAAACCCTAAATTTCAAAGAGTTGTTTTTTTTACAATTCCAAAATAACTCTTTACAGTTCTATTTTTTATACACTACTACTTAAATGTATAAAAAATATAAAATTACTTAATACAATATTATTAATTTCTAAAATATCCCTAATTTATATCATCTCAAAATTACATATCTTTTACAAATAAAAATTATTTTCACAATTCTAAAATAACTATGTACAGTCCCTTTAAAATTAATTTCATTAAAATACTTTTTTTTCTTCTTTCTCGTTTGAATTAGAGTTTATTTTCGTTTTTGAACATCTTCAAAATTATAACTTATTATTTTGGAGCGTTCAGTCATAAATTTACAGATGTTCGGTTGTGTACTTCTAAACGCTATCATTTTGTTTAGTTGTATACTTATAAACATGCAACTCCACATTGATACATTTTTAGATATTCGGTTGTAAACTTTAGTATAGGATTATAGTATTCGTTTGTATACTTTTGAACATCTTCAAAATTATAACTTATTATTTTGAAGCGTTCGATCATAAACTTATGTATGCATTTTAGATGTTCAGTCGTGAACTTCTGAACATTATCATTTCGTTTAGCTGTATACTTCTGAACATGCAATTCCACATGCGTACATTTTTTGATGTTCAACGTAAACTTTTGTACACCATTAAAAAATTTATTTGTATACTTTTGAACATGTTAAAATTGTTTGATTGTAAATGTTCAAACGAAATTTAGAGATATTAAATATCCTAATTTTATTTAGAGATAAAAATGCAAAACTATAATGGACCTACTTTATATCAATCACAAAAATTGAATATACAAAAAAATCATTTTGAGATTGCATTTAGTGTCATAATCGTAAACTAATTTAGTCAAAACTATAAACTGTCTAAATCTATTGTCTCATGAGTGGCTACATCATCTGAAATTAAGTCCTTGAAAGTTTTATTTGAAGAGCATATGGTGTTTTCCATCCTTAGGCACATATTTGACGATGTTTAAATCATTTATCAACAACTGGCAGCATTGGACATCCTAGTACCTTGAACAACTATAACAACAATAAAGGTAACAAAAATATGGTCAACATAAATATTAATATAATTCAACACTTCCATTATTTATATCTTTTTCATTCTGCATATTTTTTACATTCAATTAGATATAAACCATCAATGATTAAAAAAATGGGCATTTTTCATAGCGTAAGGTATATAATATCTGTATCTATATAATGCTCGACAGATAAAAGCTGAACATCTTGATAATGTTCGGATGAACGTTTTTGAACAATTAAAAAATATTCAGTTTTAAACTTCCAATAAAAAACGATTTTTAACATACCAGAATCAAATGTAAGCTGACTTTGTCATTGGTACATGATAAAAAAAATAATCCAAACTAAAGTAATCTTCCCAAAAAAAAAAAAAAAAAAAAAAAGAGAAGAAGAAAAAGCTAAATATATCTTAACGTTTCATATTTTTGGGCTTTCATAATTTGTAAATAATTATTGTATCTGCAATTCAAATTCTTAATTAAGTATAAATTAGATGGATATATATAACATATTATTTAAGAAAAACAATATGACTGTATAAAAATATTATTTAAATAAATTTAATTAATAAATATTTTTAATAATAATTTTAAATTGGAATAAAAATATAAATAAATAATAAAACTGTATAGAATTCAAATAGTAATATAACTAAAAATTTTCAATTTCAAATACCATAAGATACAAATGAATGTATATTTCCTCATCACTTTAGAGAATCAAGATAGCGTTTATTACTTGTAATAACTTTGAATTCTGAATTTATTATTGTACGGTGTTTGGTTTTTATGTTTTATATCTTAAAGATAGAAGCACATCTTAAAGCTTAGTGGATATTAAATATAAGGACAAATGATATGTTTGTTCGTCTTTTTTCTTTATTTATTTATTTTTATTTTTATTTAGAACATATAAATATGAAAATGACATTACATCTACTTGGCATAAGATTTAGAACGACAAATTTACCCATACTAGTAACAGGAGCTAAAGGTTAATATGGTAAATTACTCCCCTCCATCTTCCCCCTCCTTGTTGATCGTCTCCGTTGGAGCTCTCTATCTCCGGTTGGTCAGTAAGGCTCAGCTCCACCGGGTCCTCCCCTTGAAAGCGACAGCCAAGGCTCTGTCGGCTGCCTCGCAGATGGCTTTACCACTGCGTGGCGGCTCGATGACGCTGGAGGAGCTGAGGTTGACCTGTTTCAAGGCTTGAAGAAGCTTGAAAGAGTAGATTTGCTGTTGTTTCAGATTGCCAGCACGGATGGGTGTGGCTTTTGATCATCGTGTGTTTGTAGAACTTTCTTCTTCTTTTACTTCGGTACTTGATCAAAGTTCATTACTGGATTTGAAATCAGAGATGACGCCATTAACAACACCCTCAGTCCGATTCCAAAGATTTTCTCTTCCCTTCTTATCAATGATTCCTTATCTCCCCGCACTAAATTCAAAAAATCCAAAAAACCCCAAAAATTAGAAATCAAAATTCAAATTATGCATAGAGTTCATAAAACAAGAAGCATATAAAAAGATGGAGGATGGGGCTGTAAAAGGATTGTCGCAGTGTGCGGGGGAGCAGCAGGCACCTAACCAGTGGCGAACTTGAACGACGGTGTAAATCGTTAGATTCTGAATCCAATAGTGCTGGCGGTGTGGCGAAGTGTGATTGGAAGAGAGTCACTGGAGAGTTTGACCGGCTGTGGACTTCGAGTTCGCCGGAAAGTTTGATGTGTTTTACAAGGGCATTTGATATTTGAGAAAGGGTAATGTTGGAAAGTTACAGTGAAAAGGTGATAGAGATATTTTTGGATTCATATATAAGTTTTTTTTTTTTTTTAATACAAATAAAAAGCTTAACTTTTATTAAAGAAAAAAATTGAGTGAATTAATCGATGAAGACAGCAAATATCATCTTAGATTGTTGGAAATAGCCAATCTGGCCTCTCCTCCTACTCGACAATTACACTGTAAAATTTGGGCTTTGAAAAATGCTAAAGTAAACAAAGATAAGATTAGTGAGCAAATAAAAAAAATGATGGATAGTAAAACCTGTAAATTTTAAAAAATATGAGATAAAAAAGATAAAATTAATAAGTAATTTTATATTATTTAAATGTACAACGAAAATAATTTAAATATAACAATAGTTACGTTTTGAGAATTTTTCAAAATGATTGATCTTAAAGTTAAAAGAAATTCTATGATTAAGCCTATTCTAATAATAGAAGCAATCTTACCCTTTTAAAATATTTGAAAAAGACACCTAAAAAGTTTTAACAAAAGTTCCATAATATCGCTGTAGCACCTGCTATATGTTGACAAAATTTGAGAAAATATAGATGAAGTACAAGACGTATAATTAAAGAAAGGCCAAAGTGAGTTAACCTACGTGTCACCATTTGTAGTCATGTAAAAGACGTAGAGAATGTAAAGAAAAGACAAAACGAGCTAACTTATGTGTCACTTTATTTGTAGTCCTTGGTGAAAACATGGTTTTAAATAAATATGAGGTTATCTTCAAAATGTTTTTGAAAATTTTTTTTTTAAAACATTCAAAAAATTTAAATTTCAAATGGAAATAAATAATTTTTTTTAATATGTGTTAAAATTTTTAAAATTTTATCAAAATTTTTGTAATAAACAGATAGAATTTTATAAATTTTATTAAAATATCTATATTAAATTTTTAAAAATTTGGTTAAAAAATAAATAATATCTATTGAAATTTTATGAATTTTCATGTAAATTTTTTAAATTTTTATAAAAATTTTAAAAATATTCATAAAATTTTTGTTAAAAAAATTATCATGAAAGTTAATTTGCTAAAATATTTTACTAAATATCAATAATATTTATAAATTTTTTATAAACTTTCTTGATATTCTACGTATTTAATGATATAGATGAAATGAGATAAATTAAATTGAATAACTTTGATAGGTTCTATTTATTATATAAATATAATAATATGTACATATAGGATTGATAGCATTTAAATTAATAACATTACATAAATAACAATAAAAAATTGATAGAATATATTATATTAAATATCAAGGATAATTATATTTAATACAAAATCTCTATGATTGATATATTAATAATTACATGAAAAATTATTAAAGACATATATTTTTTATTAATTACTTTTCAAATTTCACATTTCAAAATGAAAAATGAAGAAGAAACCAATAATTTTTAATTAATTAAAAGTTCTATGAGTATTGAAATGATATTTATGAAATATAATGTAATTATAATAATTGTTATATCTTAATTAATAAATAATTTTATCAAATATATAATTTTTTAATAATTTTATCAATAATAGTTTATTAATGATTATTATTGTTTACTATAAATTAAAATTGTTTAAGAGAAATATAATACCTATTTAATATTTTTATAAATTTTATGATCCATTTTGATAATTGATTGATTAATAAGCTAATGTAAAAGTTTCAACAAAAATCTATTTTTTAAAATAAATTTTCATTATTTTTTATAAATTTGTATTGATATTCTATATTTTCCATATTTCAATAGAAATTTTCATATTTTAAATCTTTGATATTTTCACTGATATCGAAATTTTAAACCTTGGATAAAAACAATATAAATATGTTTTGTGGTTTACAATAAGTTAAATTAGGACATAAAACGAAAAGAAAAATATTTTTGTGCATAAGTTTCCCTCTCAAGCTTATAATAATAATAATAATAATAATAATAATAATAATAACAGAAAAAAAATAAAAATAAAAAAGTATGGTCACTTTTAACATAAAAGTATTGGTCGGAATCATTAGTGCTGCTTTTATCCATCAATTTTAAAAATAATTTAATATATTTTAATATTATTTGTAAAATTAAAAATATTAAAAAAGTAATAAAGACACACACACACACACACATTTATATATACAAGATTAAGAATATTTTAAAAAAAATAGTTTTAAAATTAAACAAATATTACGATCCAAATGAAATAATTTGTTTTAAGAGTTAAATATTTTTTTTCTTTAGAAAACAGTTTTTAAAACAAAATATTAAACGCAAACGTAGGAAGATTTCATAAATCTTTGATTTTAGACACAAAGTTCTACTTAAGGTATTGTCCGTATCGTTAACAATATTTTAAATTTATTCTAATTGATATATATATATATATATATATATATATATATATATATATGCTACTTTATGTTAAATTTGAAATGAAAATTATTTATACATTATCATTTTAGTGTAATATAGTCAAGTTTCTATCAAGGTGATATGATAGTTTTAATATTATATATTCTTTTATTAACTACTTGATAATATTAAGAGTTAGAATTTACAACTAAAAACCAATCAATTTTGAATTTATAAAATATTAAAATTCTATTTAAGGAAAATGAGTATTGTTAGAATTGGATAATTAATAAATATAGTTTTAAATTTTAGTTGTAATTTTTAAAAAAATAAATTATAACATTAATCTAGATATTAAAAATTTTATTTAATTATAATTGTGTATATATATACATAAATTTTAAACAAATCCCTCTCCTCTCCATTTGTTTTCTGTCATTTCTCATTTTCTTGCCCCTTTCCTTCAAAATTTCTCCCATCCTTTTTTGTCTCAAAAGAAAAAAATATATATAATAATATGTAAAAACAATTTTATATCCAACAAATCACCTAACATACATATTGATTTATTGAAAAAAAAATACAAAATCAATGTTGTTATGGTTATGAACAACAAAAAATGTAAAATAGCCATTTACTTTTTTATGACTTCCTAGCATGTCCTGTAACTCAACAAAAAATGTAAAATAGCCATTTACTTTTTTATGACTTCCTAGCATGTACTGTAACTCATTTCAAAAAAAGAAAAAAAAAGAAAAAGAAAAAGTAAAAAAAAAACGAGTTCAATAACTTGTTATAAAAAAACAAGAAGTGTACAATAACTTTATTCAAAAGAAGAATAGTACAACAGCCTTATTAAAAAAAAAAAAAAAAAAAAAAAAAAAAAAAAAAAGGAGTACAATAACTAAAGTTAAAATTAAAACTGATTGAGCTAAATTTTAAATAAGGAGGCCCTATTGCCACGTCTCTAGACTACAGTGCATTTCCGAAGTTTGGCAACTTCGACTACCACACCGGACGGCTTTACTCCTCTGTTCTCCTTCCTCCTTACCACAATCTCTTTCTGTAAATGGCAAGAGAGTTAAAGGACGAAAATGGAAATTAAAACACTGCTTTTCAAGATCCATGGCAACAACCTTTAGAACCGTGCCAATAACGCCGCCCTATAGAATAGTGGTCTGGTTCAAATCCAATTCCTTTCTATTTATCAAACGGACACCAAAGGTTCAGATCCACGTAGTCTCTCCAATGATCGTCACTAATAATATCCCCAATGTTCGGTTGATTTTGATCAAGTTCTTCAATCGAAAAGAAGTCTGGAAGAAGCTCCTCCTCGGACCAAGATAGGGAATGTGTGATTACTTCATCAAAGTTTCCATGGTCATCTAACAATCTTTCCCATAAGCTTGTGTCTTCTAGTGAAGATGGCTCACTTTGATTGTCATTTTGTGGTTGAATTTTTGTAAACTTGGTATTGTTCATTCTAGGCAAATATTTTTTAAATCTCTGAGGCCGAGGCTTAAATATATTGGATTTTGTTAATATCTTCTGGGGATCATTTTCTTTTAAACGTTTTTCATGATCCTCAAGTATTACCTTTTTTCTAAGGTGAGTATTCCAATAGTTCTTCACACTGTTTGATGTTCGCCCCGGAAGTCTAGCAGCTATTAGTGACCATCTACATGAATGGTAGAAGCACATATGAAACAAATAAATAAATAAATATGTGTATACAATTATGATTTAGTAGGCTATGCAAAACTCAGATGGATTAAGTAGAGATATAATTGATAATTCGATATAATTGATAATTCATATGTGCGTTGGTGAAATCGTAGATAAAAATAATAATCACTGGTGATAGTTTTACATTCTAAATTTAAAATTTAATGTTAAAATTCTCTTTTCTAATTTTTCAGGAAAAAAAAAATTATGTTACCTTTGCATTATGTAACATAAGTGAGTTAGGCAACAAATATGAGCAAGAAAAAAAAAACAGTAAAAAAAAAAAAAAAAAAAAAACAAGTATTTGAAGTTTTTCATAAGATAATCAGATAATCAGTTTTGAAGTTGTTCAAAAATAAAATTGAATAGTATAATATTAATTAGTATACACAACACCGTTTTAACAATCTTTAAGATATTTAATAGGAAGCCATAATCGACTCAATTCCTTCAATATATTTACAGAGAGAAATAATAAAACATGTCTTCAGAGAAAGAGTGAAAAAAACACTTCAAAGCTTTTTTGCATGTAAATTATATATTAAAATAAAATAAAATCTTGCCTGTTGCCCAGAAGCTTATGAAGTCTAAGGAGAAGATCAACTTCACCCTCTGTAAATTTTCCGTTATTGACGCCTGGCTTCAAATAATTCAGCCACCTCATTCGACAACCTTTCCGGCACCGACTCAAACCTGAAAAATCCAAACAAATTAAAAGCTATATATTATTTTGATTAATTAATATATGTATAGATATAGATATATTATACCAGCTCTAATAGGTACTTTGCTCCAGTTTCCTTCTCCATATTTGTTTACGCAGTGCTTTAGGCGATCATCTTCCTCTTGAGTCCATGCTCCTTTTCTCATATCCAAAGAGGCTTTTCCTTCCATTTAGTGTACTCTCTATATTTTCATTTAGTATACATGTTAAGTGATTGTTCTATAAATAGCAATCTGTAACTAATCTTGGTAATGGAGGGGCCCCACAAAGACATCACGCATTAGCCGGTGCAAATAATTTCCAAGCAACCAAACTATGCTATGGTGAGCTTGTATAATTTGGATGCAAAGACTCTTTGGTAACAAAACTGTCCAAGTCATTTATATATATACAATGATGCTTAAGTGAATCTATTTTCAACTTTTTTAAATTGAAGATGAATAACTTAATTATCTATAATTATCATTGGATTAATATATATTTGATATAATATATCATCCAACAATTTCAAATGATAAACATTTTTATCTTCAATTTAAAAAATTAAAGATATTTTTATCTCAGCCGAATATATATACATATAAAATTTTACTGTAATAGATTTGCATGGATATTTTATGATCAACGTATTATATTTTATCAATTTTCGATGGTACCTATAATTTCTACAAATTCTTTGATTTGGTGAAAAGTGGGTAGAAATTAAGGTAGGTATGTAAATCTAGAATAGCATAATTATAATATATATATATATATATATTCTTATAAGTATTATATATATATATAACCATTTAAGATGCGAACCGTTCGCATGAGGATCCACAGTATTAATAAATGATTTTTGAAAAAATCATCATTAATATTATCATATAGAGACAACATTGACAATGACTTTTTTAAAAATCATCTTCATAGCATATATATATATATATATATATATATATATATAATAAAGTCCAAGTTAAAGGACCATATATCTTGGATTGTTATATTCAGACCGTCTGACATCAGCCACTAGTCCGTCCTAATGCAACCTTCAAAATGTTGTTTGCTAGCTAGCTCAAACCTACATTTAATTTAATTCTTTCAAACCCTTTTTTTTTTTTTTTTTTTTGAGAAATTAGATACTGACTACATATAATCCAACAAAATTATATGATATCTACATTTTAACAAAATGCAAATTAAATAATTAACCTACCATATAGTATATATGGAAAAATATTAAATTGTGCAAACTAGCTAGAAATATAGAAATTAATGGATAAACCACGTTTTATTTTTTATTTTTTATTTTTATTTTTTTTAATATAGCTGTTGGAGTGGTGCTGCACATTTTTTTGAGTCCATCCATGGAGACCAAACCGAGCTACAAGTCTTGCAGATCAAGCCAACAATCTTGGGGGACCAAGTTTTAAACCAATGTAAATTGAAAAGAAAAACTAATGGCTACTTGGATATAAAGCCAAGAGACAACTAGAGAGTTACTTTGGTAAATAATGCCAAAATGCCATGAGAGAAAGGACTCGAAAAATAATGCCAAGACTCCACAAAAGAAAAAATAAACAATGTAAGAAGGAAATGTGAAAAAGAAATAAACATGTTGCCGGGAGAAACCAAAAAATGAAAAGCTCCCATCTTCCTTTCTATCTTGCTTTCATCTTGTAATTGAAAATAATTCAACACAAATCATTTTTTCTAAATTCTAATTCTCTCTTATTCTATTGCTTCTGAATTTATTTTTGAGATAAAAATATTTTCTATTAATGTTTAACAATGATATGGGGAAGACAATCTAACTTATTTTTCTAATGGTAGTATTAGAGCAGCAATCTATCTTATATTTCTAACAATAGTACTATAAATTTACCATTCCTATGTATTGCCAAGTATTATCTTTGTGCTCGTTTGGTATGCGGTATGCAGTATTATATTGTAATGTATTGTATTGTCATAGATTGGAATGGATTTGTATTGGAATGAATTGTACAATATTATATTACATTATATTTGATGTTATGATGGATTATATTATATCTATATAATATATAAAAGTAGAAGAATATATGCCATGTATCATCATATTATCATTTTAAAATCCCTCCAAAATCATCAATTAAAAAAAATCATTTTTTTATTATTATTTATGATCCTATCAAAATATTAGTCAATACCAAATGGAGTAGCTATTTAAAAATTGACTGTATTAAAAAATATATATTTTTATTATTATAATGTTAGATAATTGACTTAAAAAATATGTAAAAATAGAATAGTCAATGTCATATATCATTATAATATTCATCCAAATTTCTTCTAAAATCATCTCCCCTCCTTTTATCATTTAAAATCCTATCAAAATATTAATCACTATCAAATGGAACAGTTAATTAAAAGAATGAGATTTCTTATCTTTTATGGCTGTAATAAAAATTATATAAAGTCTATTATTATAAAATAATTATAAATATATATTATTATTTATTAACAGTAAATATATATATAGATATATATATTTATTTATTATTATAATATTATAAGTATAATCATGGCTTTAAATATATAAATTTTTCTCGATTTTTTTTTTCTAAGAGGTCAAAAGGAAATTTATGTTTCAAATAGAAATTGATAAAATTTCTATAAATCCATCAAAATTTTAATGGAAATTTCATCAAAATATCCACATCAAATATTTAACAATTTTGTTAAAAATCCATAATATCCATCAAAATTTTGAAAACTTTCAGATAAATTTTTGAAATTTCGAAGAAAATTTTGAAAATATCTATGAAAATTTTAAAAATTTTTTATAAAAATTCAAAAATTAAAAAATATTATTGATTTTTAGTAACTTATTTTACCAAATTAACAACAGTGATTTTTTTTTAGCTTTTTGATTGTCTTTTAAGTATTTAATGATATAAATAAAATAAACTGAATTAAATTTAATAGCTTTAATAGATTCTATTTATCGATAAAATATATATATATATATATATATACTTACTATACATTTTTATAAGATGGATTTATTAGAATCTCATAATTACAATTTAATAATTGATTATATAAAAATAAAAAATAATAACATAAAAATACAATATTACACAATATTGATATTAATAGTATTTAAATTAATAACATTAAGCAAATAAACATAAAAAAATGATAAAAATATATTATACTAAATATTAATGACAGCTATATTTAACACACGATCCTTATAATTAACATATTAATAATTACATAAAAATTTATTAAGGAGATATATATTTTAATAATTATTTTTCTCATTTTACATGTCAAAATGAGAGTAAAGAAGAGACCAATAATTTTCAATTAATTAAATATCTTATGAGTATTGAGATGATATTTATAAAATATAATGTAATTATAATAATTGTTTTATCTTAATTAATAAATAATTTTATCTATATACTTTTTTTTATATTTTTATCAATAATAATTTATTTATAATCGTTACCACTTATTATAATTTAAATTGGTTAAGAGAATTATAATATCTATTCAATATTTTTGCAATTTTTATAATCAATTTGATAATTAATAAATTAAATAAGCTAATGCTAAAGTTTTAACCAAAAAATTATTTTTTAAATAAATATCCATCATTTTTTATAAATTTTTATTGATATTCGATATTTTTCGATATTTACATAGAAATTTTCATATTTTAAACATTTGATATTTTCACTGATACCGAAATTTTGAACCTTGAGTATAATTACCACGGTTGTGTTTAAGTTATTAATTAATATCTCTATAAATAATAATAAATAAATATTTCTTTATTATTATAATATTATAATAGTATATATAGTATTAGATTTTTATATT
This sequence comes from Ziziphus jujuba, assembly GCF_031755915.1. NCBI lineage: Eukaryota > Viridiplantae > Streptophyta > Magnoliopsida > Rosales > Rhamnaceae > Ziziphus > Ziziphus jujuba. The sequence continues at coordinate 28,402,785 of NC_083383.1, forward strand.
ATTATTATTATTATTATTATATTATAATATTTTTATAAAATTACATATATGTTTTATTTTTAATATAATAGATTTGCGCCTGAAGTGAAAAAATAAAATATATATTTTTATTATTATAATATTATATATGAAATAAATTGTATTTGCATATATATGGCTTCCATAATCAAACGTATTTTAAATGTTTTTACATATATAAATGTGATTATATGAAAATTAATAAAGATATTTGTTTATTTGGATTAAAAAATATATATAATATCATAAATAATAATTGTTAAATATGGGAAATAAAATTTATACTCAAAACAAATTATTTTATTTTATTTTATTTACCGAATAAGTTAAATACATTTATTTATAAATTAATAAGTAGCACCTTCTATTTATTTAAAATTTCATTGTTCAATATTTTGTTATTTTTTATTCTCTCATATTTCTGTTTTAGTTATTAAATTTTTTTTATTGTTTAATTTTAATTTTTTTTAGGATGATCTTAATCATGATCATCTTAATCATGAGCATGAACATGAACCATGCTGTAATTGAAGTTGACAATGATGAATCAAAATATGTTGTGAAACTAATTGAAAAGAAGAAAATATTTTTTTACAAAGATTCCCCGTTGATTATTAATTCATCTTTATGTATCAAATTTTTCAAGATAATGAAGGACAAAAATATAAAAAAGAGAAAATGTAAGAAAGTATTTAGGCCGATGGCATGTAAGAAAAAATAATATGATCATTCTGGGAATCAAGTGGTACCAGAATTCTTGAATTTTGAGATAACCTCATTGAACAAGAAGCAACTTAGGAAGATTAAGTGTTTATAAACAATATTATTATTTTTTTTTTATTATGTTTCATTTTTTTATTGAAATCTAATGTGTTTGAACAATAATATTTTAATTTTTATTTGAATTGAAACATAAAAAAAAAAGGTTTTATTTTAGTTGTTATAAATTATAATGTTATAGCTTAATGAAATGAAATTTCATTAACGCCTAATAAACCACTCTGTACCTTGATGCCTCCCCCAATCTTTTGAGTAATAATGCATGTTTATTCTTATGTTAAAAAAAAATATATAATATAACATATAACATTTTTTATAATTATTTGTGTTATTTTATATATATATATATATATATTAGGGTAAAATGCAAGTTAGTATTTTTTATTTTCAACTTTTTTTAATTTGGGATTTGTAAATTTTTTTTTAACATGTGATATCTTCTACTATCCAACCCGTTAAAACTAAACAATTTCTGTTAAAAAATTAGCCATGTAAGTGTCACATGACAAATAAATCAATTTTTTTAATAATTTAATATTTTTTAGAAAAATTTATGGGGAAAAAATGTTTGAAAAATTGAAAATAAAAAACTCACCATTTCGACGCAAACCTCACACACTTTTCCAGTTGATCCGGCTCTTTATTTGATTTTATTTAATAAATCGGTGGCCCTGAAATTTGATCACTAGAAGATGTCGAGGTGAGGTTAGAGAGTGTAGAGTAATTTGATAACAATATGGGGATCCTAATTTTTGTGTAGAGCAATTTGAGGCTCTCTGATTGCAGCAAAGGAATTGAATAAGATGAACTGGGCAAGAATGGAACCCAAAGAAAAAATCAATTGCTTCATAATTAATCATTCCGTTCTCGATTTTAATCAATGGTTATGGGAAATTTCAATTATTGATTGCTGTTGTAATGGGTTGCCTTCAAGAAGAGCTGAAAAGGATTAATTAGCAGCAACAGCATTTCTCACTTGGAAAAAATATAATACACGTTTCTCTCAACTCGAAACCCTACAAAAACCCATTTCTCATTCAAGCTTTTGCTTCTTCTTTGTTCCCACTACTACAATCCCAAACCAATTCCCCCTCCAAACCCATCACCATAATTTCAGGTGGGTTTGACCGCTGTCTCGTGTCCTCTTCTTCTTCTTCTTTATCATAATCATCATATTCTTTTTCTTATTTATTTGTTTCCTCCTCTCCTTCTTCTTTATCATCCTTATCATCTTCTTTTTCTTTCTCCTTCTATTATCCACAAAGCGACCACCGCCATCTCCGCTGCCACCTCGGACGACGTTCCTTTTCACCAGAACCACCATGACCCTTCTTCACAATCGAGTTAAAAGGCTAGGGATTTATAAAACGCACCGTTTAAAATTTTAGGTTTTTTTAATTAATTTTCCTACCTATTAATTCAAAAAAATTGAAATAAAAAAAAATCAATTTAGAGGTCATCTGAGTAGCACATGATCCATTTTTAACGGATTCTGTTAAAAAATAACAGATTTGGTAATAGAGGGTATTAAATGTTAAATTTTTTTTTTACATACCACAAATTATAAAAAAGTGAAAGTAAAGGATATTAAATTGCATTTTACCTCATATATTATCTATATTATATATTAAAATAAGATAATAAAAAATTTTCTCCTATATTATCATTAGATTTAAATATAATTAATTATTTAAATTATTTTTAAAATCATTTATTATGATTATAACACTATGCTAGTACTTCTATTAAATAAAAATAAAAATATCCAAATTTATATATTTTATTAGTATTAGTATTTTTAGAAAAAATTGCCGCATATCTCCATAAACATCACCAATCCTGCTCACAAACAAGAATATGTTAAAAAACCATCAATCCAATCCAGATTAAAAAAAAAAAAAAAATCTATTGCTTTTATGTTCATCCAAATGTCAAATAACCTCAACCCCACCTAGGAAATTTGGGCGCGGACCTAGGTTGGAGTTTTTCTCTCTGGCTTTTCTCTCTCTCACTCTTTGTTTTCCTCACTTTGGTTTTGCGTCCTATTGTTCTGGCTCCTACACACCAACAATGTCACATTAGAAATTCAACAGAAAAAATAAAAGAAAACCCCAAAACATCAGTTTCTGCCTGTTCAAAAATCTTCTCCCGTTGCATATACCATCTTTCACCGAAATTCAACATCTGACTTCAAAATTTGTCAGCACCTAAACATTTACACTCGATCAGCCTCTCTCAGAAATTGGTTCTTTTATGATCTGGTTGGGCAAGTGTGGAGGTTATTTTATTTTATTTTATTTTTGTTGTGTTTAAACTTATGTCTGTGTTTTGTATTAGCTAATACCAACTATTTCCTTTGTATAAGTTATCCAGTTCCTCTTGCATTGCATTAAATTGAATCCCATGTATCAAGTTGTATAAACCTTTTTTTCACACCAAATATCTAATTGGAATTAGCTAATATAATACAAAGCTTCTATACAATGTAATACAGCACACCAAATAAGCCTTTTATGTATAATCAACACGCTAACTAATGGTATTACCCAAAAAAAAAAAAAAAGCTAGTTGATGGGATTTCCAGGTTCTAATGATCAATAGATTTCTTTGGATCGGCCAAACTGATAAACTATTGATTATTTGTGGAAAATATGCATGATGAATCATCAATATTTCTATATACATAGATAAAATTCTAACTTGATGTTTTTAACATAAATATAGGATACAGCCAATCAAGAACAACAAGATGTTCATTTTATGGTGTACATCTAGGACGATACTATTACGTGGACCTACGTGATATGCATTTAATCTATGTTGTTATATATGATCAATATCTTGGACACTAACACATATTATAGTTAAAAAATTATAATCTTAGATAATACATAAAGAAAATGTTATTCGTCACCACTAGTAACTGATCACTAGGGAGACCTACATACCATAGGGCAGTCTTAAATGGTTATTAATAAAGGGGTTCATTTGTAGAGCTTTAGTATAAAAAATAATATAATTAGATATTTTAATTAAAATTTATAATATAAGATAGTGATCGTCGTCAATAGTAACAAGTGTCAAGATTTATATATGAATATATTATCCCCACTTAACTCTTATTATAAGCATGAGTTAGTTTATGAATAATCTATAACAACCAATGTGGGCAGGTGCAAAAAGCATTAGCAAGTTACCTGATGCCCAATCCAATATCATCCGAATGTGGAATGGGGGACGATTCAAATGTAACGATAACCACTCTCATAATGATGAAGCCTTTTTAGTGTAGTTGGCTTCAAAGTGTGAAAAAACTCTGCAATTAAATGTGCTATGATGGGAGGATAGGTGATCTCCTAGAATGCCTAAACAAAAAACTTTATTTCAAATGTAATGGCTAATTTGGGAACAATATCAGTAGAAAGAGATAGATCTGCCAATGGAAGTAGGGTGTTAAGATGGTATACCTGGTCAGAAATGTTTCAGCGAAAACGCTAAGTGCCAAGAAGGGTCGATTGCGATGATAAGTGTAGACACTGATATGCTATGTGGTATCCAATGCTATATTGTCCAAATGTGAAATGGAGTATGGTTCAAATATAATAATAGTCATTCTCACGGGAAGCTGCTTAGGCGAAAGTAGTTTAGGAACATGTGACCTCTTGGGAAGCTCTGAACAAGAAAATCTCATGCCGAGTACGATGCTCAATTGAAGACAATATTGACAAGAGTAACAAGTCCGCTAAAGGAGAAATAATATCACAAATAGTATCAAAGCCTATACTTGACCAAAAGTATACCAACGAAGACATTAGGTTCCAAAGGAGGTAGATTGTGATGACTAGTATGGATGGATGCAAGAGGCACTCGTAGGCTACTTAGCATCCAATCCCGTATCCCCAAGGTGTGGTATAGAGGATGATTCAAATATAAGAATAGCCACTCTCATAACATTGAGGCATTTTCAAAGAGGTTAACTTCTGGGTTTGAAAAAACTTCAAAATTAAGCATGCTCAGGTGAGAATACTCCACAGATGGGCAATCTCCAAAGAAGCTCTAAGTAAAAAACTCATATTGAATGCGGTGGCTAAATTGAAGACAATATCGGCTTAAAGTGATAGCTCAACCAATGGAAGTAAGGTGTTATGTGCTCCAATGAAAAGATATGTGACATCTTAAGAACTACAGGTTCACCATTGGAGGCGGGTGTTATAAATGGTATCAGAGCCTGTACTCAATCAAAAGTGTAACAGTGAGGACGCCAGATCCCAAGATGGGTAGATTGTGATAACCAGTGTGGGTGAGTGCAATAGACATTGGCAAGCTATCTACTATCTATTCCTACATTGTTTGGATGTAGAATAGGGATGGTTCAATTGCAATGATAACTACTCTCATAATATCGAAGTCTTTTCAGAGAGGTCTGCCTCAGGATTCGAACGAATTCTATAGTTCAGTGTGCTCCAGCTAAAGGATAAGTAACTTATTAAAAAGCCTAAATAAAAAACTTCATACCGAATGCAATGGCTATATTGGAAACAATATCAATAAAGAATGACAAATCCACTTGTGAAAGTGGGTGTTACATAATCTATTAAAATAGACGTAGTAGAGTGTGTGTGTGTGTGTGTGTGTGTAATTTAAAGTTTATCTTAAAACGATTATAATTAATGATTAGCTCTTAAATTTTAAAATTAAAAAATAACCATCTTGCAAAATTGGAAATATTCATGAAAATAAAAAATATAATAAGCACATATAGTTGTAATTAATAATCTTGAAAATTTTAACTATATTATTCTATCCATACACGATGTATTCAATATACCAATCATGCTTTTAAATGTGAAAACCAATCAACTTTACAATTAACTTGGTGAAGGAATTAAGGTTTTATGGGATACTAGTTTTACAACTCCTCCGCCCCCCTTTTTTTTCTCTTCTTCTGGTAACTAACGTTTTTTTAGAATATATATGGTCTACGGACTAAATGATAAAATAGAATATGTATTTTTAAAATTATAATATTTTTTATTTGATTGAATTTTTAAAATTAATTAATTTATTTATATGGAATTCAAATTCATCAAAATAAAGAATTCCTAATCATTTTATTTAAAAACTTCAGAATATATATTCTGTAAAATAAAGGAATAAAAAAGCAGGCTACTTTATGTTGGCTTTTTCATGCTTTTATTATTATTATTATTTTATGCTTTATATTATTTTCTTCTTCTTTTTTTTTTTTTTCAGCCATATTTTTGCTTTTTTTTAAAATTTGTTTATTGCTACCAAACAGAAGAATACGAATAATTATCATATTACATCCTTTTTTATTTTTAAAAATTATTAATCCTTATTTTTATTTATCATATTTATTTACCAAATCACAATTATTGAGATAATGTTAATTGATATATTTTATAAACAAAATATGAATAAGCGAATATTAAAATAAAAAAAGTGAACCAATTAAACGTTTTTCCATATTATTTAGTAAATATTTTTATAATTTTAACATTTTTTTTTTTTTTATAAGAAAACATGTTGGTATCAATGTTTGCAAATGTAGAGGGTCACATCAAAAAAACGAAAAAAAAAAAAAATCATCATTGAAGCCGAATACAAGGACAAAAAAGTAGGACCACACATGAGACTTCATTTGACATTACCCTTCTTTTTCTTTTTTCTTTTTTTCTTTTTTTTTGGTAATATTCATCTTACATTGCTCAACATAAAAGCATTGCGGTCCATTTTGATTTTTGATTGTGTTAAAAAAAATAAATAAGTAAAAATACACGTGTGTGACTTCATCTACCCAGTGGGCGGGGGTAGTTTTAGAGATGGTGTTGGCCATTTTATGTGACAGAAAACGTAAATGTCTACCACATATTCATGCATATTTCATGGTACCATGGACGTGTTCATAAATTCTCCTCTCAATAATACTGAAACTTAGCTTTCATGGGATTTTAGCAATCTGCGTTTGGTTCCAAAAATATCTCATTCAATGTATCTCAGTGTCATTTACCTCTTTTTCCTTCTTTTCGTATAATTTAATATGTTAATATGTACAAGTAAAATACTACTAAAAGAAAAAGAATTGATAATACTAACAGAAAAGGAATTGACTATTTTTTGGGTATATTTGGGAGGTTCCTGGTCGAGTTTGAAGTCCTGAAGCCTGACGTGGCAAAATTGGTGGTGTCGTGTGGCACATCTGAACCGATAAGTCTCCGGCATTGTTGTGCCAAAGGGCGTGGTTAATCTTGCATAATTGGGACGATGTCTGATTCTTAATAATGGAGTCAACAACCTTGGCCGATCTTCAAGGTCAGGGATTGAACGTGATGACTTGTTTTATAGAAAGACTTGGGAATGACCGAGCATTATGAGGCTCGGAATCAGCATAAATCAGCCCAGTATCAGCTGATTACAATCAGAAAATGGAAATTCGGTTTTTCTCTCGCTGTAATTAAGGAAAGCACTCAAGGATCTGCTAAATCATTCATTTAGGAAAGTTAACATATTAATCCTACAAAATCAGTTTGAGAATATTATTGTCCAATTTAGAAAATCTTAGTTTCATTATTTAAACTATGTGGTCTAATCTTATATTCTTATTAGAGTTTGGCAATTTCTTAAAGATCAAGGAATTCCAATGTTTATAGAAACACAATAATCAGCAAACTAGGTATGCATTGCACATCCACTATCGTTATCAGCTTTAGGCATTCAAAGTGCAACATCTAAATACCTTGGATCAACACCACACGAGTAACTTAGAGACCTTCACTCAATCGGAACCTTGAAGCGAAATAGTGCTTCTACAACTATAAGATGCATAGTCTCAATCATTATTCGAAATTGGATATTATTTGGGATGGTTACACAGTTTACTACCAAATTATCACTCGTTTAGCATAATTTTATCTCCAATAATAATAAAATAAAAATCTATAACTTTGGTACTTGAATTAATAGTTTAGAAAATTTAGTCCAGTTTATTATAGACTTTTGAAGAGATATATAAACATTATGCATTTATGTATCCGTTATGTGATTATGATTAAGTATCAATTGAACAGTTTAGTAATTTGTAATTAAATCAATAAACAAATCAAATATTATCTATATGATATGATTTAAGATTCTTTTAATTCTATTAAAAAAACAGGTTCTTTTAATTAATAATAATAAAAAATAGCAGATTTGAAGATTAAGGAAGTCAAAGCATTCCAACTATCTTGGCACTCCTCAGACAACTAGGCTCAAACAAGTTCAAATAAACATAAAATAAAAAGAAGTAACGTGATTGCAAGAGAAAATATCCAAAAGCCAGAAGGCCATAGAAAAAGCCAAACACCCAGCCCAAAAAGCCGTCCACCTTGTTAAAGCCTCCTGAAGTGAAAATGGGAAACCTTCAAGAGGAAACAGGGTACCGACATACATAAAACAAGTCCCAGCATAAAATAAAAGGACGTCTAAGAAAGTCTAGAATTCCAATCACATCAAACATCATTAGCATGAGTTGAAACATGAATATAATAACAATAATAATAATAATGAGAATGGATACCAAAAGGACCCTACAGTTACAATCCAACTAGCTTGTCAATTCCCAAGTACTTAAAGAAAGGATTTTTTTGATAAATAGCCACTTTATAATTGCATTTTAGAAAAATAGTAAATTTTTTTATTTTTTTAAAAACTAACCAATATTTTACTTGTTTGGACTAAAGTATCCTTATCTATATTTTTTCTTTTCTTTTTTTTTTTTTGTTCTTTTCTCTATCAAAAGGCCTTTTATTTTTTTTGATTTCGGTTTTGTTTTTTTTACTTTCCCTTTGAAAGCGTTTGAAAACGCAGCTAGGGCATTTCAAAAATTACCATTCCGGCCACCATTTTCACCGACATTCGTCTCCCATTCGCCGGCATCGTCCTCATCCATTGTTGTGTCGGCAAGAGTCGTTCGATTGAGAGTACCAGAGACAGAGGAGACACAACAGTTTATGGCTCAGCAGAGCAACCTATCAAATATGCATCAGCAACAGTTGGGCCCTCAAAGTAGTGTAACTGGATTGCAGCAACAGCAGCAGCTGCTTGGTAGCCAGACTGGGAACTCAAGCATGCAAACTAATCAGCACTCAATGCACATGCTGCAACAATCAAAGGCTCCAGGGCAGCAACAACCTCAGCAGAGTGCATCTACTCTGTTACCAACTCAGGGACAGCAGTCACAACCACAACAATCACAGCAGCAATTATTGTCGCAGATTCAATCACAGGCCCCACAAATGCAGCAGCAGTTAGGTTTGCAGCAGCAGCCAAATCCACTACAACGGGACATGCCACAAAGGCTTCAGCCATCAGGTCAAGGTCCAGGATCCTTGCTTCAACAGCAGAATGTAATTGATCAGCAAAAGCAGTTATATCAATCACAAAGAGCTCTTCCAGAGATGTCATCAAGTATGTTCCTTAGTCTATTTCTTTTCTCTATGGTTTTCACTTTCTTCAGATTATCTTGCATTTCAGCATCCATTATTTTCTCTATATTCTATAAAATGTTCTTTTTTTCCAACTCCTGTATATTTTTTTAATCAAAAGCTTTATGTTCAACAATGTTATTATAATTTAAATCAGCCTTGTATTAATGATGCAAGGTTGCACGGTGAAAAAGGACTCTTTAGACATGACTATACGTTCTCTATTTCCCATTTGGATGTGGGAGAAGTTTAATTGTCCATTCTTGACCATGCTTCAATTGGTTTATAGTTATAGTCTTGGAGTGAAATTTCATAATTTTGTTGCTTCACGTTCTTGTTAAATACTTTGGCTTATTGTTGCACCATCCACAAATCTTTTTCTACCTGTAGTAGTCACTTCCACCATAATTCTTTTCTTTACTTGATTGTTCTGTACACTGAATTAATACCACTGTTCAAAATTTTTATCTGCTAGTTAAGATCTTTTTAGTTATTGCCTCCATAGTAAAATTTTATATGTCTCATTGCATATATTCATGCTTTTATATCCTTGAAGCGTCTCTAGATTCAACGGCCCAGACAGGACATGCAAGTGGGGGTGATTGGAAAGAGGAAGTCTATCAAAAGGTAAGACACCATAACTTTCCCCTTTGACTGACTTAACATAAAAGGCAAGACTTATGGGGTTTGGGAAGGGCTTTGGGTTTTGTCTGGAATGCACATAGATTTTGGAACAAAAGTTCAGGAATTATGAAAGATTTTGGAACAAAAGTTTAGGAATTATGAACCATTAAGAGATAAGAATACTGATGAAAGATACTGGGCGGTTTAAATAAAGAATATGAACTCTTTTTAAGCAAGGGAACTCCCTAAATGAAGAGACCACAATGCTTATCTGAAATTCAGCCGCATATACAAACATGTATATGTCACAAATTTCTTTTTCCCCCTAATTCTTAGCATGTTCAAAAATTAGAAATTGATGAGCTCTTTCTTGCTGACATTCATTTGCAGATCAAGAGCTTGAAGGACTTGTATTTTGCTGATATGAATGAAATGTCCCAGAAAATTGCTCTTAAATTGCAGCAGGTATGTTACACGTTACAATTTTCATTATGTGATTAATCTCTCAACTTTTTCTTCTCAACCCACCTTTGTCATTATGGACGTTATCAGTATAGCCAGTCCTTCTGAGGACTGGATCCGCTGTTTGAATTTCTGCAGAGGGTTGGTGCACCTTCTGTGTTAAGGCTGCCCTTTGCCCTGACTGCTACTAATAAATATTATTAAAACTAGAATTGGTTTTTTACTGATATATTGTCTATATATAATACATATATAATATATTTTAATAGAACTTGTTCTTATATGGACCAAAACTTTTTTGCTTAATCATGTTTTTCATTCTTTGTTTGCCAGCATGATTCCCTTCAACAACCCAAAACAGAGCAGCATGAGAAGCTAAGATTATTTAAGGCTATGTTGGACAAAAGTATGGCATTTTTACAGCTTAACAAAAATAGCATTTTAATAGGTCACAAGGATAAATTGCCTTTGTATGAGAAGCAGATAGTAAGTTTTGTCGCTTCAAATAGGCCCAGGAGACCTGCTTCTTCATTGCAGCAAGGACAGCTTGGTATTTAGAATCAATATCACATGCACAAATAATTGCTAGTCTTCTTCCCTTTCTCTGAACTAGTAATATTGAAAATTGTAGTTTTCTATTGACACTTGTTCTGGTGAATTAGTTTTGACAGACAACAATAATTGGAGGCCTATTCAAAGCGGAGAACCAACAATGGACACAAGTGATTGGAGGTCTCAGTTGCAGCCAGATTCACGTCAAAAAATTATCAACAAGATGTATGTGCGTTTTGAGAAAATTTGACTTCATATTTTAAGGATTAGATTTAGAAGTCACATTTGTTGTAGAGTTAAAAAGCAGAAGAAAGAAATATTGGAAATTATTAGTAGTTAAATTTCATGAATGAGCAAAGCTTTCATGGTGGTTTTCTTGTTTTCTATTTTTGTAGGCTGAGATCCTAGCTCTTCCATGCTTTATTGTTTGCATCTTATTCTGGATTCTTTGTCTTCATCAAGGTTTTTTCATGAACAATTCCGGCCGGCAAAATAATCTTTCAAACCTGCAACAGCAGCAGCAGCAACAACGACAACAACAGGTTATGGCTCAGCAAAGCAACCTATCAAATATGCATCAGCAACAGTTGGGCCCTCAAAGTAGTGTTACTGGATTGCAGCAACAGCAGCAGCTGCTTGGTAGCCTAATTCTTTTCTTTACTTGATTGTTCTGTACACTGAATTCATTCCACTGTTCCAAACTTTATCTGCTAGTTAAGATAATTTTTAGCTATTACTTCTAGTAAAATTTTATATCACTGATTGCATATATTCATGTTTTTATATCTTTGTAGGGTCAACGGCCCAGACAGGACATGCAGATGGGGGTGATTGGAAAGAGGAAGCCTATCAAAAGGTAAGACACCATAACTTTCCCCGTTGCTGATTTTACATAAAGGCAAGACTTATGGGGTTTGGGAAGGGCTTGTCTTTGGGTTTTGTCTGGAATACACATAGATTTTGGAACAAAAATTCAGGAAGAATGAACAATTAAGAGATAAGAATACTGATGAAAGCACACTTTGTAGGACATGGGGGTTGTTTAAGAAAAAAGTTAAAGAATATGAACTCTTTTTAAGAGAGGGAACCCCCTAAATGAAGAGACCACAAAGCTTATCTGAAATTCAGCCGCATATAGAAACATGTATATGTCACAAGTATTTTTTTTTTTTCCCTTCTCTCTCTCTCTCTCTCTCCAATTGTTAGCATGTTTAAAAATTAGAGATTCATGAGATCTTTCCTGCTGACATTCATTTGCAGATCAAGAGCTTGAACGACTTGTATTTTGCTGATATGAATGAAATGTCCCGGAAAATTGCTGTTAAATTGCAGCGGGCAAATATCCCACAAACAATGATTCAATCCCATACCCAGCAGCAGCAGCAGAAATTTCCAATGTAGATCTTTGGAAACATCTACAGAAAACCTTAATTTTATCAAACCCAACAAGAACACACGGCCAATATCAGAACACAATCGTCTTTAGTCTTTATCTAATTTTATTCTCTTCTTCTCCTTCCAACTTTGCCTCTTTATTTTCTCAACCCTTGTTTGCGCAGACAGCTAGACACAGATGTACACATTGTAAAAGGAAACAAAGCCACAGCAGAATATCATGCTCTGTTTCAAATTGCTTCCATTCCTTCTACCAACTTTGGTTTTCACTTTATCAGCTTCCTTTTCCCTCTCTAATGATGAAGCTTCTGAGCATCATGGTATGATATCCTTATTCCTTATCCTTCTTCACTTGAAACTCTCATTTTAAAGGCACAAGTTTATCTTACTTAAATGCTCTGTGTTAAATTTGCTTGTTAAAATGATTCTTTTATATATTGATGGGACTGATGGGAATGATTGCAAAGTGGTTTCCTGGGGTACGATTACGAAAAGGCATGTCCTTGAGGCAACGAATGCTGAACTTGTACAAAGCCCATCTCTCATATTGGCTGCCAAGAGAACACACAGAAGAGACCCTCTTGATGGTTTAACTATTACAGAGGAGGATGGAATATCAGCGAAAAACACTATTTCTTCGTGAGTTTTAAAACCTCAATTTCATGATTTCTATCAAGTATTTTTCACATTTTAATCTTGGTTGAGAACTTTTTTAGCTTCATTCACTCACTGCGCCTATTATTTTTGGATCATGCAGTCTGTAGGATTTACTGCTGCTCCTCTGTTCATCATGGCTGCTGTATGGTTTCTGGGATTTGTGCTGTGCTTCTTCTCCATTTTCCTTTGCCATTGCTGCTTCCAAAACATGGAGTTCTTTAGGAAGAAGTATGCATATGAGGTTTACAACAAAGAACTTAGCATATGAGCTGCGTGGTGATGCTTTTTTCTTTCCTTTTTTCATGTTTATAGATGCATATTATTTATTATATTTGACTTTTAATTGTAAATATAATGGTGGCTTATAATGTTCATTTAACAAAGATAACAATGTGGTATTGATGTAAGGATAAGTAATTGACCTTATAGGAAATGTGCCATGTTTATTTATTAGAATTCCGTTATGCACAAACGCCTTAAGAGCTCAATTGCAAATTTTAAAAAATTTTCCGCTTGTCGGAAATATTTCCTATAGGCCGAAAAATGTTCCTACTGGAGGAAAAATGAAGAAAAAATGTTCCTCCAGTCGGAAATCCCATATGAAGAAAAATTGAAGCCTCTTGATAAATTTCCGCCAGGTGGAAAAATTTTCCTCCAAGCGAAAATAGTTTTCCTCCTGTTGGAAAACATTTCCTCCAAGCGGAAATCGTTGAATAATTTTTACTCCTATTAGAAACTAATTTCCTCCACTTGGAAAATCAATTTCTAATAGATTATATAAGTTAATAGTAGGGTAAAAAAAATTGGGAGTGGAGACAAATATTATATAAGATGAAGATGGAATTAACAAAAAATGTGGTGACATTTAAAATCAATAACCATTTTAAATAAAAATAAAATTGATATATGTTTGTTTTTATTTTCAAAATCATTTGGACATTTCATAAAATGATATGTAAACTAAAGATTGAAAATCAATTCCAGAAAGCATCTTTTCATCTAGGATTAAATTCAAAAAAAAAAAAAGATATGAAATAATTATCAAAACATATTAAACCATAACACTAAATTAAAACTTTCTAATTCGAAGCATAAGACAATGGATTCGTACATCTCTGCCTATAATGTCCAACACCACCGCATCGGCTACATCTACGTCCAATAACATCTTCACCTTCGGATGGTATGCGTTGCATCCTCGGTCTACCGGCTCGCCTACGTGTCCATCTTGGTGGAAGAACAATGCAACTTGCCACGTCATCCGGGACATGCCACTGTTTTTCATCTAACAAAGGATAAATGGACTCAGCATAAGCTGCACGATATGCATCCGCGGTGTAGTAATGAGAACACATGCCATAATGAGCAATTTTTCAGTCTCTGCAAGCGGCAATACAATGATCACAAGGATATTGATCAAGATCGAAGACTTTGCATGAGCATGTTTTTGATTGGAGATTAACTGTACCCCTCAAACTCCCACCTTCCACAAGAAATTCATGCATATTAATGGCTTTCACCACTATCATTTTGTACCAATGTTCCATTGTATAAAACCGCAATTACAATGTCATCATCTTCCATTTTACTACAAAATTAAATGAATAACGTTAAACTAAATTAATCAATATATAAAATTTTGAATAATATTAAACAAACATATTAACTGTATTAAAAAAGTTGATTCTGTTTTTTTTTTTGGGCCAAATATAGCTTTTTCCTACTGGCGGAAAATTGGCGGAAAACTGACGGAAAAATGGCGGAAAAACTGGCGGAAAACTGGCTGAAAATTGGCGGAAATTTGGCGGAAATTTGCGAAAACTGACAAACTGGAGGAAATTGGCGGAAATTCATCTTTTTCGCCAAATTTCCTCCGTTTTTACTGTTTTTCGCGATTTTTCAGTTTTACACAAAAATTTCTCCCATTTTCAAACCATATGCCACCTAAGTATCTTTAAAATCACATATAACATCTCATAAATCAATTTCTTGCATACCCATATCAAATAAAAAGCTTAAAAAACCCTAAACTAATAAAACTTACAAGAAAAAAGAGAAAGAGAAAAAACAAAAAAAACACATATTTCCTTACTTTCATCTAATAAGAAAAAGGATAAAATTTTTACTTGATTTTAGTTTGAGATATGAGAAAATACAAAAAAATGAGAGTGAGAGGCGATGAGATGCAAAGAGTTTAGAGAAACCCAACGAACAGTTTTGTAGAAACCCCACCCCCACGAACGAACGGCTGTGTAGAAGAAAGGAAAGGGTGTAAAAAAAACCTTTTGCGTAATTTTCAATTTTATCAAGGGTATTTTTGTCCCAAGGTGGCTAGTTTTTTTTTTTAAAAAAAAAATTTGCTATTTTTCTAAAATGTAATTGTGAAGTGGCTATTTATCGAAAAAACCCCTAAAGAAAAGCCCCTAGTTGAAACATGAAATAACAGTAATAGTAATGGTAACAGGAATGGAAATAATAATAATTAAAAAGTTCTAGAAAGTTCTTTGTAAAGAGCATATTCCAACCAGTTTGGCATCCCTACATTCTTAAGAACAAACCAGTAATTTTATTAAAAGTAAAGAAAAAATACAAAAAAGCAGCACAAGAAAAAGAAATACAGCAGAAAAAAATCTGAAAATCCTATGTTGTAAGAAACTTTTGATTTTTGATTTTTTTTATTTTTTTGGTTTTTTGGCTTTTGAACTAGGCTAGCATGCATATGGTAGACAAAATATTTGAACGACCTATATGCAATATTTATGCATATGGTAGACAAAATATTTGAACGACCTATATACAGTATATATTCTCCAGATTGCCAATTTTCCTCGGCAAGTAATCAAGAAATCAAAGTTATAAACAAGATTCCATCTCAAATACTTTAGTTCTTTTTTCTTCTTCTTCTTTTTGTTTTTATTATTGGTCTATAACTTCACTTTCTAAACGGCATTCGTATGGGACACATTCTGCTTAGAAGGTGAACTTGTGGACGAAGAACAACTGGAAATAAAAACATAAAAGAAAAAGAAAAAGATAGAATCTTGATTGAAATAGAGATTGAAGGGCATAGGGTGTTGATTAATATATTGCTGGACAAAGGGGGTTGGATTATTATTTCTGTAAGTTAATTTGTAATTAAATTCCTAAATCAAACAAATATAAATTATCAAATTGATGATCTTCTTCTTTATATATTGGATGCTTTTCATAGATTTTTTTTTTTTTTTGATAAAATGCTTTTCATAGATTTATTGTTGAAGTCAAATTTTTATTAATTGCTAATCATTTAATTGGGAAAAAAACTGGCTATGAAAAGGTCATGCATTCATTATGTGGTATTTTGGGCCGTGGCCCAATTGCTAGAATATTTCGAGCCTCGGCTTTCTTGTTGCTGCTGAAGGATTTTTGTTTTTTTTTTTTTTGTTTTTTTTTTTTTTTTTTTTTACGGGATTCAATATTTGATTTTCTATTTTCCGAAAACAAAAAAAAAAAAAAAAAAAAACTAAAAAATGATTTTCTTCTGCTTCTTTTTATTTTTATTTATTTATTTATTTTTTAATGAACTCGTGCTTTTTTTTTTTTTTTTTTGTTTTTATTAACGATTTTAGCCGCTTGACCACTGGACTAGAAGGTTAGCATGCTTTTCTTTTTCTTAATGTGATAAGTTTAAGGATAATTCTATTTACACTATAAAAATTTTAATAACCATGTTATATTTTTAATTATTTTTTAATGTTTTAGAAACATCATTTATTAAAAGTTCAACCACCTTTAAGTGCTTAAATAGAATAAAAATAAATTATTACCTACACTACAATAGAGTTTCAGAAAAAATAATAAACAATGACAATGAAGAAAATGAAATTTATCAACTATTTTTAAGTACATAAATAGAATAAAAATAAATTATTACGCACAAGTTTCAAAAAAAAATAATAAACATTAACAATGAAGAAAATGGAGTTTAACTATTGGAACAAAAAAACAAAAAAAGAAAAAAAAGCATACACACAAAAATGATTGAAAATCATTCACATCAACAGAAAATATACGTATTTAACTTTCTATATGATTTATTTGTTTTATTTGTATGTTTTTTTATATGGTTTTTCTTTTTTTTTCTTTTTTTTTTAATTTTCATTTTATCTCTTCTTCGTATCACTCTGAATATAATAGTCTGAACACTTTTAATAGGTCTGAATTTTGTATACAAGAAAAAATAATTTCTTTAACGATATGTGTCATTGTCCAATATACATAACCCGAATGATTTGAACACGTCAAGGTTTTCTATATCGGACATATCTTCTTCTATCAGGATCATATAATCATGATGAAAATGAACAGTATATAAAGTAGTTGTTCGATATATAAAATCAGAACGGGTGTGAATTATTCCAAATTACATATACTAGATGTATCTAATTTCATCATATTAATGTGAACTAGTCGTTTGGTATGCATAACTCAGATGATTTGAACCCATGTGGGTTTTGTATACTAGACATATCATTTCCATCTGAATAATACAATATGAATTGAAATAAGTAATACGTAAAGTAGTTTTCCGATATACAGAATCTAAACTATTTGAACTTGTCTAGATTCTGTATATTGAACATATTTTGTTTCATCCAAATTATATAATTTGGATGAAAATGAATGATGCATGAAGTAGTCCTCTAGTGTACATAACAAATGATACGCATGGATATATGGGTGCAGATAGTAATAACTTAAAAATGGATGCATATAGAATATAATATGGTTATTATATTTCGTAGTGTGAATAGAACCACCTTAAAACTAGTTTATTATCCTTAATTAAATACATCTAATATGCCCCGCTGAAAATGAAACAATAGTTTTTTCTCTCTTTTTTTGGATAAATGAAACAATATTTAGAAATATAATTTCCTCTATCTTAGCAAATATATATATATATATATATATATATATATATATATATATATATGTATATAATTTCCTCAAAATTCATGTTTTGTTTTCCTTTTTCTATTTTTGTTTTGCTACATACAGAAGTTTTTGTAGTACGAGATGAGAGGATTAGGATAAATATTGAAGTAATATAACAAAATTCACAGCCACGAACTATGATTATTCTCAAATTGATTACTCTTCAGTAGCTTTTGTTGGATTTTTATTTACTTATTTTTTACATTGGATCGAGGGATTCAAACTCTAAATTAAAAAAATAAATAAATAAATAATGATTTTGGACTTAGAAGTAATGATTTTGCTATTAGGTTTGCAGTTTCCTACTGAAGTTCTACAAAGGCCTCAATTAAAGGAAATCCCATCGGAAATCCTATAGAAAATATTATAGCATCTCCCTTGTAAAGTTAGCTTCCCCAAACTTAATCTGGCATAGAAAACACCTCTCATTTACTACTTATCCAAAAACTTGTAGCACTCCATATATATGTCAACACATAAATATAAATAAAAAGATGATAATAACAATAATAATTATAATCAAATAAAAATAGAAATAAAAATAAGTAGATATTTAAATTAAAATTGAATAATATTGATATATTAGGAATAATAGTATTAAAAATAATAAATATATTATTTAAATTGCACACTTGTAACAGAAAAGCATCCTATGTATTATACTATACATCAGTGCATAGCCCTGCAATATTGAACAATATTGACCGCCTGGAGGCATAATCAATACGTGTAACCACTCGTATGCTGATATTCTTAATAAGGTCAAGGGTAGTTGCCTATCGTGATCATCTGACTCGTTGAACTCGTAGATAGTAAGAATACTATACTAAACCGTTCATAGGTGTAACTACGTTACTGCCATTATATTATGTGGTATCTCTAACACATAATATATTTATATATAAATATATAAAAAAGACATCTAATATACCAAACGATATACCAATGTTTAAGCATTTTAAACACCACTTGACAAAAGAGGGGAGAAGAGAACTTACATGCAACCACTTTAGCATCCTAAAGGTGAAGGTACTAAATAACCCATTATCCTACGAATAAGGAAAGGATGTCTAATGCCATCACTGCAAAATATTTATCTACCTCACTTATCCTGGTGCATAAATGATGACTACGTGTAACCTCCATGTGGAAATTGATAACATCTATATACCAAAAACACTAATAGTATATGATGCATCTAAAAATATAAATTGGATAATAACAATAACAATAATAATAATACAGAAATACAAATTTTCCAATATTTCCACCTAGTAAACCATAAACGAAAATACATAAAATAAATCAGAAATATTTCACCTGAAATATCCGGTGCCAACAATTTATACATTAAAAACATAAACCATTATTCAAAATAAATGCATAAAATCGGTTAACAACGTTAATTATAACATTTTAAACTTACAGAAATTTATAAAAGACTTGCCTAATAATAATTTTATTAAAACAAATAATATAATAAATTCAAATTCAACAACAGATATTTAATTAACCCCAAAGCATAATTTAGAATACATATGTATACCGCTCACATATAAATAACCTATATATGTATATATAATCCGTTACTTCACTAAAACATTTAAAAAAAAATCATACAAATAATACTATTTAATTCCAAAATCCACTTAAATGAATAAACAAAACCACCTTTTATAAACCATAACTTAAATTTATTATTAAAAAATAGGATAACATGTATACATAAAGGTAGGTCATCATTATTTACCCCAAAAAAAAAAAAAGTGGGGTCACCATTAGTGATAATTCTAATTCTAATAATAATAAGAAATTCCTCACTTCATAAAAGCACTTTTAAATGAATAAATAAATAAACAAATAAAATCATTATAATAAAACATAACGTTTAATGCTATAAACTTTATAGACTCAAATGTAATCTTACTCGTTTAAATATTACTCAAAAACTAAAAATTTATACTTTTCTACGTTAAAAAATCAACTTAATACTAACAATTTCATGATTCACAATTTTTAAATCCACATATAGATAAATAAAAAAGTATAAGTAAACAAATAATCATACTAAATCAGAACTATTTACACGTACATACTTTTGTGTGTGTATATATGTATTATATATATATATAATTATCTACAATTCCACGTAATATCCAAGATCAATATATATTATCTAACTAACATGCCCAAATTGAATTTAAGAAACAAATTCTACAATCAGTCACATTTTATCAATCATTACATATATTTATTTGTACCAATGGCTGAAATACCATGGGCTTTGCTTAGGTTCGGCACGTGCAGTGTACAAATGGCTGAAAAATGGCCAATCCAATCGGAACTAAGAGACAAAGGGAGAGAGAGAGAGACACGCGGCACTTGTCATTTGATGACATATGGCACCCTTTAAATATTTTTAAGCATTTTCTTACAAGCTTTTCAATAAAAATTAAATAGAAACTGATACCAGTAAAATAATTATAAAACTTTATTTAGCTATAATTTTCTAATCGTAACTTTAAATTGAGTACAAACTTATATTAATGTATACTATGCAATGGTATATTGATCAACATTGAACCTTGACCAAATAAAAGTCATCCCTGGATTCCACTTAGTCAGTTCAACTCAAACTTTGTTTTGTCCATAATTTTTTTTATTCTAGTTCAAAATCAAATATGCTACTAGTCTATAGATTCATAATGATGTGTCCTTCGCAATGGTACCCTAGACAAATTGAGGCTTCAACTATACCAAAAAGTCAATTATGAAACCCCACTCAATCAATCCCAATCAAATCCAACCAAACTTGGTTAGAAATTTTCAAATGCTAAGCATTTTCTCGAGATGGGAAGTTACAGTGTTCTATGGAAACTATTTTTTGTTAGATTTTGAAACATCATCAACAACCAACCTAGACATTCAATTTTATATTATATATATGTGTGTGTGTGTGTGTGTGTGTGTGTGTGTGCCATTTTTCTATAGTAAGAGATTTGTCTTTATTTTTTGGCCAAAAAAAAAAAGGATTTGACTTTATTTTAAATTTAAATTTAGATGAATTATTATTTTATCCAATGGTTAAATAATTGCCACATAAATCATGCACATTTAACGAATCATGAATCTAGATTATATAATTAGGGGCAATTTCGTTCACACTACAATAGTTACCAGAGCATTGTAATTTTACTAATTTTTAATATTTTAACAATACACATTAATAAAATGTCATAAATAGGCTTAAGTACTTAAAAAAATAGATAAATGTTAGATATACTACATACCTCCATCCCTTTAACAATTACACCTATGCTCATCTCTTTTACAATTTAGAAAAAATATAAAGCCTAATCATATTTGATGATTTAAGGGGAGGAAAAAACCTAACAATGAAGCTCAATGATGAAGATGACACAATAGAAGAAAAAAATCAACAACTCATCCCTTTTAGTCTGAGAAAGTAAATAGTCAAAACTGGTTTTTTAATTTATTACTTTCTTCTCTTTTTTCTCGTTCTATGCATTTTCACAAGAATTTTTCACAACGAGTAACTATTTGTTTCCAATATACTAGTGTGGTCTAATATCTGATATGTGCAACCCATCTTTACATTATCGATATATATACTCAGGCATATGTCATTGTCTAGTACATAAAACTCATAACATCTTAGAATTCCTACCCTTTACTTATTGAAACATAAAAGCATACATCTGACTTCCATAAATTGGATGATTATAAACCATTCGAAAAAACATATATTATGCACACCACAACCATCCAAGTTTTGCGTATTGTGCTACTGGAGATTAATTTGAAAACATAAGAATATATGTCTGAATTCCATAAACTAGATGACTTTATGCCATCCGGTAAACATATATCCCCGCACCACTATTGTCCAAGTTATGTATACTGCATCATTAAAGATTGATGATATAAGGACATATGTCCAAGTTTTACCATCTTGATAGGATCCACCCTAAGAATCCTTCTAGGATCTTCAAGGTGGTATAGCCTACTAAAGTCTGGTTGAGCAATTCCTAGAGAATATCTAATGAGACCTCACTTAAACTGCGAACAAACAAAAACATGCAATATAAAATAACACTTCAATATACAAATATAGAGCCACAACAGCATACAAGTTCACAGTTATAGTCCACATCTATAGCTCATCATGCTACAAGCCATAATTACGCTTACATTATAGGGTCATTACCTTGTCCATAGTTTAGGTAAGAGCATTCTAAAAGCATTTGTAAAATTACGTAATACAATTTATGCAAGTCTAAGAAAACTAAGATGAATAAAGAAGGATAAATAGTGTTAATGTTATGGAAAATGTAGAGCAACAAGTGATACACGAAGTAAACTATCAGTTAACTACCTTGACCTAAGGGAACGGATTTCAAAACAAATAAAATATGAGATAAAGATTTCTCAATGAGTTGCATGATACAGTAAAAAATAATATTTTATTTCTATAAATCTTTCTCTCATGACCTCTTGTTCCACTTTTTTAACAGGTTCCCTTTTACAATTACTTCAAAAAATACAAACTTGTACCCAAAATCAATATCATAAAACCGATTCTAAAATAGTACAAATTAATGTCCATTAAAAATGTTACAAAATTGGATCAATCATAATACAAATATTGAGCATAAAATTAATATAGAAATAATTTTATAAAATAATTATTAAAGTGCAGTAAAGCTAATAAATATCAGAAAATCAACAATGTACTCAAAACAATTTATCATACGATATAGATAGCGTTGCACCATCGGAGAGTAAAAGAAATAAACCTATGGGATGAGTGCATGTCACGACCCTTGGCATTCTAGCAATACAAACCTATTGGATGCACCTACCTAATGATCATTAGTGTATGAAAGGTATTGTGACGATAATGAACATGTGAGATGAAACCAAATTTACAACCCTTAGCGTACTACAAGTATTGTGGCAAACTTGCTTACTATAATATAACATTAAACTGAAACACTGGTACTATATGGTACATCAATTAAAAATAATAGTATAATATGTATATAACAATCTTTATAAGATCATACTTTTTTAAACAATATTGTACCATAAAGCATAATTTAATATTCAAATCCAACTATTTATTTAAATGTTTCAAAAATTTTAAATCATCATTTCATGCTAAAACATAGATACCAACAGCAAAATATATATCACCATAACCAATTTTTAAGTATTTAAAAATATAAAACACTTAAACATGCTTAAAAATATATATTTTTCAATTCACTTTCTCAAAATCAATTATTTTTTAAAAGAACTAAAATATTGATCTAATTACCAAAATATTTTAATAACAATAGTCATAAGTCGATTATGAACTCAATAGAATTTGAAACAATTAAAAATCTTATAAAAAATTACGTGAAATTATAACACATATATATGTAAAAACCAATATTCATATACGCATAAAATTAACATTTAAATCAAACTATATATATAATAAGCATCCAAACCATATATATTGTACTAGCATGCCTAAAACTATTTAAAAATATAATCACTTACAAATACCATGGATACTTATTCCTGCTCCTCCGCAAGATCACTTCTAAGCTCAATACGTGTACCTGTAATATAATAAAATCTTTTTCAGGCTCCGACAGCTAAACCAAAGACATTTGTGTCTATCAAATGTCTTAAAATAATTTATACAACTATAAAATTACAAAAATTAGATGTTGATCAGTCCAATTATACTGTGAACCCTTAAGATCGATATCCAAAATTGGGATTTTTTACCCAAAGGTCAATTTTTCAAAATTGAACATTTTAATGTGTCCTGTTAATATCTAATTATACTAATCCAATTTTAATTTGATCCAATTTGATCAATTTTTGTCTAAACACAGTTCAAACTTATTTGGTATTTAACTGATTAACCTGGAAAAAAAAAAGAAAAATTATCAAACAATGTCCTAAAGTGTCACATGTGATCAAAAAAATTGTCAAAAAACTTGATCAAACTCCCCATTGATAGATCTTTCAAACATTAAGGGATCTTGGCAAATAGAGCATGGGAATGAATTCAAGGCTTCAAAAATGAAGGAAGAGGTGTATGAGTTGGCTTAAATGACCACAAAACCCACAAACTCTGGCAACCCATTTTGTTTATCGCTATCGGCTTCCTCGACCCGATCTGGGCTCATCCAGTGGTGGTTTAATTAGAAAATTGGAGGGTGAGATTACTGGTCGATGGGCCATAGGCCTAGCTAGTACATGCATCTTGTTGGTGGCCAAAAAGAGGCAAAACAATGACAACCCTGGTTTGAATGTTAAATAGGTTTGGGTCAACCTAATTCGAACCCATGGGTCTAGGAAAGGTTTCTCAAGTTTGGGGGATAAAATGGATGTTTCGGAACATGTTCACTTTTAGACATGCTTTCAAACACTTATATAGGATTTTAGGTCACTAACAAATAAAAATTTGGGATTGGTTTTGACATTAATGTAAAATTGATATTTAAAATTTCACATAATCATAACTTTTTATTTGTAACTTAAAATTTGGTATTCATTCAGTCTATAAACTCATATCGACAAGCTCTACACTATGTTATGCTAGTCAAACTAAAACCTTGACCATAGAAAAAGTTAATTTGGGATCCACATATAGTCCACCTGGTTAAACCCCGTCAAACTTGTACAATAGGGTTATTTTGATACAAGTTGTTACTCATCTAGTTAATATATACCATGTGGACCACTATCATTGAGATTATGAATGTTGTGCTAGATGAAATTATAAAAACATATGTTCAAGTTGTATAAACTAGATATAAATTATAAAAACATATGTTCAAGTTGTATAAACTGGATATATGTAACCCATCCAATAAACATATATCACTCGAGCTACTATCACTTAATTTATGTATACTATAGACTATTTTGAAAGCATATGAAGACAAGTTTAGTTTGTATAACTTGGATAAAGTTCCTTTGTCTAATAAACATATATCGAACAATCTTACATTATCTTGTTTACGTATACCGTGGAGCTGGAAACTGATCAAAATATTTTAGATGTTTGCTCAAATACTAGATCATCACGTTAAAAACATACATGTTCTTCTTTGCCTTTCATGTTTTGTAACAAAGAAAAGCCATATAAGATCAATAATGAAATTCTCCATAGCTTTTTTATTGCGAGCTTATCAGTATGTATAAAAGAACATTTGAAGCTTTTTAATTCAATTTGGTTGGCTTTGTTGAACCATAACCCTAAACGATCTCTATCCACAAACAAACTAGCTTTTTAATTCAAATTAGCTTCTTGGACTCTAACCATGAGTAATTGATCTTTGTTCATTTTTCTACAAAATTGCCGATTGTAAACATCACTATTTCAATTCATTAAGAGTATTTAGGGAAATTGCAGATTGTAGTAAATAATTAGGTTTTATTTTAAGTCATTAAAGGCAAAATAGGCATAAATTATTAATGTTATAGCAAAACTAAGTTTTAATATGGCTATGTACATAAGTTACTGCACCTAGTGACTTTTGTAATGTGAATGAAATTGTTATGGAACTACAAGTTATGATATGGTAATAGTAATATGGAATAAAGAACAACTATCCTTTGGATTTCCTCGTAAAGAGTAAATCTTGAGTACCTTAGGAGTAAATTCTATTACACACAAAAACATATCTAGAATATCTATTTTAGTACAAGCATGAGAATATATATTCGAATTATTCACATTATCTATTTTAGGCAATAGTTTCAATTATCTTTTTCAATGGTATTGTTGAATAATAATTATATTAAATTAACGTAAAAACTCTCTGGTCAATGAATCCCTGATTTTATTAAATTAGATATTCTTATGTAGTAAGTGTTAAAAATTATTACACCTTATCTATAATTTTATATTGACATTCAAATATTAATTATCCCTTTATAGATCGATTAAACATTTACCATATAAGCATCCCTGATTAGTCAAGGATAGCCTGATATGAAACTTACTCATATATATATATATATAAGGCAGAAAATTTATTATTTATTGTCATTGGTGATGTATCTCTAGCAGGACCTATATACCATATTATGATACAAGTAGTTATCATTAAACAGTTTACTTTCCCTTATTAAGATAATAGTAATAAAAAATAAAAATAAAAAGAATTAAATACCCCCAATTAGAATTTGTCACATATGCTGTGGTTCTACTTTCACATCATTAGTTGTGACAAATAGCAAAATTCTAGTCTCTTATAAGGAAATCGCAAATTTAATTAAATTGGAAATATGCTTGCGTGACAAATGTTTAACCATATTTAAATTCAAATCTAAAATACAAGATAGGATGTGGAAACCCTTAGCTTTTGCTACATAAGGATCCTTGGTTTAATAAAGTCAAGAAATATTAGAGAATTATTGATATATATGAGGAGCATTCCCCAAACAAAGTTTTTTGACAAAGCTACTTGACAAATAATCTAAACCTTTATTTAACATGATAAAATAGTATAAATTTCGCCTATTTTGGATGCTCTAATGGATTTATACCACTAGAAATTGGATAATTAGGTCTCGTAAAAAAAATAAAAAATCAGATAATTAGGTTTTGAAGAGAAAGAAATATGGTTAGGTATATTTTGAAAAGAAATATTTAATTAAGAAAAAGAAATATTATTTAAAGCATTGAATTAATTAAATAAATGATAGAAAGGATATTTGGATATGAATATTAGAAATTTAAAGGTTCTAAACAAGATAATTTATACTACTAGATCGTCTTAACTAAGGGTTTAGATTATTTGTTAAAAAGTTTTGTTTGGGGAACATTCACATATATATATATATATATATATAGACACACACACACACATAGGTAAAGGAGTGTGAAGTATTGCCATTCACAACTATTAGATCTATATGATATGCATGATTATGCAGCTGTAGATGTTGTCTCTGTCAAAACCCTAAGTTACCTATTGGAACCCTAAGATAGCCCCCACTACGAGAAACCTTATCAAAAATTCTATAGAAAAATTCGGCAGCATCTCCCTTATAAATTAAACTTGCTCAAATATTATTTGTACAGAAAATCCACTCCAAAAATATACATCCACCTTACGCCTCCTCTCTTACTACAATTTTCCATAAATATACAGGACTTCGATAACAACAGCATAAAAATATAACTATGTATAATAAATCATAAATACAGTTTCATACTTCTATAAATTTATAGCTGCCAACACCTCTTATTTACTATAATTCCATAATTTTAAAGCACTTCATAAATATACCAGCACATAAATGTGAATAAAAAGATGATAATAATAATAATACGAACCATCCCAGATCCATGACATATCTAGTAATAAGGGATATAACATAACAGTATTCAGAATAACAATAATAATGACAATAAATAAAGACAACCAGGGTCAAAAATCCTAAATCGTACAATCCACATTTCAACATCTAGGAAATATCTAGATACGAATTTATGTTGTTAGGAAACAATAAATAATAATATATCCTTAAATAAAATAAAACAAATTACATTAAAATACAAAACTAGAGATAATACTTTAAATTGAATAGCTAAGGTCGTGATAATAATTTCGATAATATTACCAATATTATGATAACATAAATACATATTTTTTTGTGTATATCTATATACATAAGCATGAATATATATATTGTCTCTCAAAGGACTTGAGTAACCTTCCTGTAGGCTAATACACCTGAACAAAGACTGATACATATGCCCAAAGGCTAACACACCTATCCGAAAGATAAAATATCTACCTAATGGTTGATACACCTACGTGAAGGCTGAAATACCTCCGCAAAGGCTAATACACCTGCCTGAAGATTGAAATATCTGTCCGAAGACTAATACACCTACATGAAGGCTGAAATACCAACCCGAAGGCTAGTTTAGATTTTTGTTACGAGTACTGTACAAATCTTACCACTACTTTATAATGTTACACATATAATTCCAAATCCATAAAGTCATCAGTTTAGATGAATACAATAATCATGCAATTGATAACAATAATGATGATGATGATGATGATAATATAAAAATAGAACTAAAAATGACAAATATATCACTTAAACCGCACACTCATAGTAGAAATACACCCGATGTACCATATGATATACCAATGTATGGTCCTTTAACATTAGCCATTCGTAGGTATACTATTACCAATACGGTCAGGGACAGTTGTTTATAATGGCCAACCAATTCGCTGTTAAATTGTTCATGAGCCTAACTAGGTCATTGCACCAGTATGGTATGATACACCTAACACATAATATATATATATATATCAAAAGGTTACCTGATGCACCATATGATATACTAGCACTACCAAGTGGTACTTGGCATCCCAAAATCACTTGGTAGATGGGGGGAGAAGAGAACCTATACACGACCCCCTAGCATCGTAGAGGTACTAGAGCTAAACAACCTGTTATCTTACAGCTAAGTAGAGGTCAACTGAGGCTCACTGTGCAAAGTGCCTACCAACTCTCTGTCACTTAGCTCTTGTAGGATGGTTAAATGTAACTTGTCATCCTTTGACTATGAGAAGGGTGGACAATGCCATTGCTACAAAATATTTGCCTACCATTGCTCATCACAATGCACAAAGGATGACTATATATATAGCCCATACACTGAAATCTATCACATGTATATTAAGAACACTGGTACTATATGGTGCATCTAAAAACCACCTAGTCATGTATAAACATATAAATACAATCGACTTCTTACAATAACATTTTCAAAACTTTAAATAACTATTTTGAATAAATAAACAGATAAGTAAAGAAATAAATAATAAACCAATAAAAATAAAAATAATAAGATTCAAACATAACCAATAATCTTACAAACGGCATAAAATCAACAAAACTCTAACCATTTATATAACAACCCGTATCAAAATATCCCTATTGTACAAATTTGATCGAGTTTGACCAAGTGAACCATATGTAGATCCCAGATTGACTTTTTCTATGGTTAAGATTTTGATTTGATTGATGTACCATTATGTAGAGCTCATTGATATGGATTCATAAACTAATAGCATGCCAAATATCGAGTTATAGATAAAAATTTATGGTTATAGTAAGTTTTAAATATCAATTTTACATTAGTGCTTAAACCATAACCGAATTTTTGTCTATTAGTGCCCCAAAGCTATATATAAGTGTTGGGAAGTATGCCTAACAGTGATCAAATTCTAAAATATCTATTTTGTCCCTCAAACTTGAGAAATGTCTTCCTAAAGCCACGGGTCCAAATTAGATCAAATGGAATTGGTTTAACACCCAAACTAGGCTATCGCCGTTTTGCCTTTTTCCAACCATTAGTAACCTACACGCATTGCTAGGCTTGTATCCCATCGATTGACTACTGCACCCTCAAAAATTTTAAGCTGATCCACCATCAGACGAACCCAAATCGGATCATGAGTATATGGGTTTTCTGGCTGTTCCAAGATAATGCATACCCCTTCCCCCCTCCCCCACCCTTTTGGACCCTCTAAATCCATTTGCATGCTCTTTTTATCAAGATTCTTCACAGTTTGAGAGATCTATTAACCGGAAATTTGTCCGAATTTTCTGATCACTAGTGACACTTTTGGAACAACTTGATCACACCATTGTATTTCTTATTTCTTGAGCTTTCCATTGATATAAAATTTGTAAGTTTTGGACATCATTTGATAATTTTTCTATTTTTAGGTCAATTAGTTAAATGCAGGGTAAATTTAGACTATGTTTTGATAAAACAAAACTTGATCAAATTGAACAAAATTGAATTTGGATTAGCGTAACTAAATATTAATAGGACTCATTAAAAGGTTCAATTTTGTAAGATTGGCCTTCAGATGAAAAACTCCAATTTTAGGTATTAGGTTCTAAGGGTTTACGGTATAATTAAACTGCTTGGTGTCAAATTTATATAATTTTATAGTTGTATAAATTATTATAAGACATTTCATTCACACTAATGTTTTCAATTTAATTGTTGAAACAAAGAAATATTTTATTATATTACAAGCACCTATATTGAGTTTGGAGGTGACCTCACAGAAAAGTAGAAGTGAGCATCAATAGTACATGTGAATGGTTATATTTTTAAATTTGGGCATGCTAGTAGATATATATCTATATATATATATGGTTTTGAATATGATATATTTATGATTTGATTTAAATATTTATTATGTGCATATATGAATACTGGTTTTTACATATATGTGTCATTATTTTATACCGTTTTTTATAAGTTTTTTAATGGTTTCAAATTCAAATGAGTTCACAATGAATTTATCAATATTGGTATTAAAATTTTTTAATAGATTTTGAAAAAATGCATTTGAAATTATATATTTTTAAGCATGTTTAAGTATTTTATGTTTTTAAGTCTTTAAAAATGGTTTATGATGATCTATATTTCACTGTAGTATTTATGTTTTGGCATGAAATAATAATTTAGAATTTTTGAAATATTTAAATAAATAGTTTGATTTGAATATTAAATCATGTTTTATGGTACAATATTATTTGGAAAAATATGACCTTACAAAGATTATTTTTATGGATATTGTACTATTATTTCTAACTCATGTACCATATAATACCAATATTCCAGTTCAATATTACATTATAGCATGTAAGTTTGTCATGATACCTGTAGTATGTTAAAGGTCATAAGGTGAACTCATCCTGCAGATTTGTATTGCCACGATACCTTTAAGATGCTAAAGATCGTGAGATAGGTTCATTCCACAGATTTCTTTCTTTTAATGTCCGATGGTGTTTCGGGATGCTGTGTGGCAGTAATGGATATATCTTATAGTACATTGTTTATGTTTCTGAGCACATTGTTGATTTTTTAATATTTATGATTTTTACTGCATTTCATAATTATTTTGTGAAATTACGTTTATATTATTTTACGTTCAATATTTATTTACAACTAATTCTGTTAATATTTTTAATGGGCATTAATTTGAGCTATTTAGGCATCAATTTTATGATATTGATTTGAATTATAAGTTTTGGATTTTGTGAAATGATTTCAAAAAGAAAAATATTTCAAAAAAGTGGAACGAAAGATTTGAAGAGAAAAATTTGTAGAAATAAAAATTTTTCACAACGAGTAACTATTTGTTTCCAATATACTAGTGTGGTCTAATATCTGATATGTGCAACCCATCTTTACATTATCGATATATATACTCAGGCATATGTCATTGTCTAGTACATAAAACTCATAACATCTTAGAATTCCTACCCTTTACTTATTGAAACATAAAAGCATACATCTGACTTCCATAAATTGGATGATTATAAACCATTCGAAAAAACATATATTATGCACACCACAACCATCCAAGTTTTGCGTATTGTGCTACTGGAGATTAATTTGAAAACATAAGAATATATGTCTGAATTCCATAAACTAGATGACTTTATGCCATCCGGTAAACATATATCCCCGCACCACTATTGTCCAAGTTATGTATACTGCATCATTAAAGATTGATGATATAAGGACATATGTCCAAGTTTTACCATCTTGATAGGATCCACCCTAAGAATCCTTCTAGGATCTTCAAGGTGGTATAGCCTACTAAAGTCTGGTTGAGCAATTCCTAGAGAATATCTAATGAGACCTCACTTAAACTGCGAACAAACAAAAACATGCAATATAAAATAACACTTCAATATACAAATATAGAGCCACAACAGCATACAAGTTCACAGTTATAGTCCACATCTATAGCTCATCATGCTACAAGCCATAATTACGCTTACATTATAGGGTCATTACCTTGTCCATAGTTTAGGTAAGAGCATTCTAAAAGCATTTGTAAAATTACGTAATACAATTTATGCAAGTCTAAGAAAACTAAGATGAATAAAGAAGGATAAATAGTGTTAATGTTATGGAAAATGTAGAGCAACAAGTGATACACGAAGTAAACTATCAGTTAACTACCTTGACCTAAGGGAACGGATTTCAAAACAAATAAAATATGAGATAAAGATTTCTCAATGAGTTGCATGATACAGTAAAAAATAATATTTTATTTCTATAAATCTTTCTCTCATGACCTCTTGTTCCACTTTTTTAACAGGTTCCCTTTTACAATTACTTCAAAAAATACAAACTTGTACCCAAAATCAATATCATAAAACCGATTCTAAAATAGTACAAATTAATGTCCATTAAAAATGTTACAAAATTGGATCAATCATAATACAAATATTGAGCATAAAATTAATATAGAAATAATTTTATAAAATAATTATTAAAGTGCAGTAAAGCTAATAAATATCAGAAAATCAACAATGTACTCAAAACAATTTATCATACGATATAGATAGCGTTGCACCATCGGAGAGTAAAAGAAATAAACCTATGGGATGAGTGCATGTCACGACCCTTGGCATTCTAGCAATACAAACCTATTGGATGCACCTACCTAATGATCATTAGTGTATGAAAGGTATTGTGACGATAATGAACATGTGAGATGAAACCAAATTTACAACCCTTAGCGTACTACAAGTATTGTGGCAAACTTGCTTACTATAATATAACATTAAACTGAAACACTGGTACTATATGGTACATCAATTAAAAATAATAGTATAATATGTATATAACAATCTTTATAAGATCATACTTTTTTAAACAATATTGTACCATAAAGCATAATTTAATATTCAAATCCAACTATTTATTTAAATGTTTCAAAAATTTTAAATCATCATTTCATGCTAAAACATAGATACCAACAGCAAAATATATATCACCATAACCAATTTTTAAGTATTTAAAAATATAAAACACTTAAACATGCTTAAAAATATATATTTTTCAATTCACTTTCTCAAAATCAATTATTTTTTAAAAGAACTAAAATATTGATCTAATTACCAAAATATTTTAATAACAATAGTCATAAGTCGATTATGAACTCAATAGAATTTGAAACAATTAAAAATCTTATAAAAAATTACGTGAAATTATAACACATATATATGTAAAAACCAATATTCATATACGCATAAAATTAACATTTAAATCAAACTATATATATAATAAGCATCCAAACCATATATATTGTACTAGCATGCCTAAAACTATTTAAAAATATAATCACTTACAAATACCATGGATACTTATTCCTGCTCCTCCGCAAGATCACTTCTAAGCTCAATACGTGTACCTGTAATATAATAAAATCTTTTTCAGGCTCCGACAGCTAAACCAAAGACATTTGTGTCTATCAAATGTCTTAAAATAATTTATACAACTATAAAATTACAAAAATTAGATGTTGATCAGTCCAATTATACTGTGAACCCTTAAGATCGATATCCAAAATTGGGATTTTTTACCCAAAGGTCAATTTTTCAAAATTGAACATTTTAATGTGTCCTGTTAATATCTAATTATACTAATCCAATTTTAATTTGATCCAATTTGATCAATTTTTGTCTAAACACAGTTCAAACTTATTTGGTATTTAACTGATTAACCTGGAAAAAAAAAAGAAAAATTATCAAACAATGTCCTAAAGTGTCACATGTGATCAAAAAAATTGTCAAAAAACTTGATCAAACTCCCCATTGATAGATCTTTCAAACATTAAGGGATCTTGGCAAATAGAGCATGGGAATGAATTCAAGGCTTCAAAAATGAAGGAAGAGGTGTATGAGTTGGCTTAAATGACCACAAAACCCACAAACTCTGGCAACCCATTTTGTTTATCGCTATCGGCTTCCTCGACCCGATCTGGGCTCATCCAGTGGTGGTTTAATTAGAAAATTGGAGGGTGAGATTACTGGTCGATGGGCCATAGGCCTAGCTAGTACATGCATCTTGTTGGTGGCCAAAAAGAGGCAAAACAATGACAACCCTGGTTTGAATGTTAAATAGGTTTGGGTCAACCTAATTCGAACCCATGGGTCTAGGAAAGGTTTCTCAAGTTTGGGGGATAAAATGGATGTTTCGGAACATGTTCACTTTTAGACATGCTTTCAAACACTTATATAGGATTTTAGGTCACTAACAAATAAAAATTTGGGATTGGTTTTGACATTAATGTAAAATTGATATTTAAAATTTCACATAATCATAACTTTTTATTTGTAACTTAAAATTTGGTATTCATTCAGTCTATAAACTCATATCGACAAGCTCTACACTATGTTATGCTAGTCAAACTAAAACCTTGACCATAGAAAAAGTTAATTTGGGATCCACATATAGTCCACCTGGTTAAACCCCGTCAAACTTGTACAATAGGGTTATTTTGATACAAGTTGTTACTCATCTAGTTAATATATACCATGTGGACCACTATCATTGAGATTATGAATGTTGTGCTAGATGAAATTATAAAAACATATGTTCAAGTTGTATAAACTAGATATAAATTATAAAAACATATGTTCAAGTTGTATAAACTGGATATATGTAACCCATCCAATAAACATATATCACTCGAGCTACTATCACTTAATTTATGTATACTATAGACTATTTTGAAAGCATATGAAGACAAGTTTAGTTTGTATAACTTGGATAAAGTTCCTTTGTCTAATAAACATATATCGAACAATCTTACATTATCTTGTTTACGTATACCGTGGAGCTGGAAACTGATCAAAATATTTTAGATGTTTGCTCAAATACTAGATCATCACGTTAAAAACATACATGTTCTTCTTTGCCTTTCATGTTTTGTAACAAAGAAAAGCCATATAAGATCAATAATGAAATTCTCCATAGCTTTTTTATTGCGAGCTTATCAGTATGTATAAAAGAACATTTGAAGCTTTTTAATTCAATTTGGTTGGCTTTGTTGAACCATAACCCTAAACGATCTCTATCCACAAACAAACTAGCTTTTTAATTCAAATTAGCTTCTTGGACTCTAACCATGAGTAATTGATCTTTGTTCATTTTTCTACAAAATTGCCGATTGTAAACATCACTATTTCAATTCATTAAGAGTATTTAGGGAAATTGCAGATTGTAGTAAATAATTAGGTTTTATTTTAAGTCATTAAAGGCAAAATAGGCATAAATTATTAATGTTATAGCAAAACTAAGTTTTAATATGGCTATGTACATAAGTTACTGCACCTAGTGACTTTTGTAATGTGAATGAAATTGTTATGGAACTACAAGTTATGATATGGTAATAGTAATATGGAATAAAGAACAACTATCCTTTGGATTTCCTCGTAAAGAGTAAATCTTGAGTACCTTAGGAGTAAATTCTATTACACACAAAAACATATCTAGAATATCTATTTTAGTACAAGCATGAGAATATATATTCGAATTATTCACATTATCTATTTTAGGCAATAGTTTCAATTATCTTTTTCAATGGTATTGTTGAATAATAATTATATTAAATTAACGTAAAAACTCTCTGGTCAATGAATCCCTGATTTTATTAAATTAGATATTCTTATGTAGTAAGTGTTAAAAATTATTACACCTTATCTATAATTTTATATTGACATTCAAATATTAATTATCCCTTTATAGATCGATTAAACATTTACCATATAAGCATCCCTGATTAGTCAAGGATAGCCTGATATGAAACTTACTCATATATATATATATATAAGGCAGAAAATTTATTATTTATTGTCATTGGTGATGTATCTCTAGCAGGACCTATATACCATATTATGATACAAGTAGTTATCATTAAACAGTTTACTTTCCCTTATTAAGATAATAGTAATAAAAAATAAAAATAAAAAGAATTAAATACCCCCAATTAGAATTTGTCACATATGCTGTGGTTCTACTTTCACATCATTAGTTGTGACAAATAGCAAAATTCTAGTCTCTTATAAGGAAATCGCAAATTTAATTAAATTGGAAATATGCTTGCGTGACAAATGTTTAACCATATTTAAATTCAAATCTAAAATACAAGATAGGATGTGGAAACCCTTAGCTTTTGCTACATAAGGATCCTTGGTTTAATAAAGTCAAGAAATATTAGAGAATTATTGATATATATGAGGAGCATTCCCCAAACAAAGTTTTTTGACAAAGCTACTTGACAAATAATCTAAACCTTTATTTAACATGATAAAATAGTATAAATTTCGCCTATTTTGGATGCTCTAATGGATTTATACCACTAGAAATTGGATAATTAGGTCTCGTAAAAAAAATAAAAAATCAGATAATTAGGTTTTGAAGAGAAAGAAATATGGTTAGGTATATTTTGAAAAGAAATATTTAATTAAGAAAAAGAAATATTATTTAAAGCATTGAATTAATTAAATAAATGATAGAAAGGATATTTGGATATGAATATTAGAAATTTAAAGGTTCTAAACAAGATAATTTATACTACTAGATCGTCTTAACTAAGGGTTTAGATTATTTGTTAAAAAGTTTTGTTTGGGGAACATTCACATATATATATATATATATATATAGACACACACACACACATAGGTAAAGGAGTGTGAAGTATTGCCATTCACAACTATTAGATCTATATGATATGCATGATTATGCAGCTGTAGATGTTGTCTCTGTCAAAACCCTAAGTTACCTATTGGAACCCTAAGATAGCCCCCACTACGAGAAACCTTATCAAAAATTCTATAGAAAAATTCGGCAGCATCTCCCTTATAAATTAAACTTGCTCAAATATTATTTGTACAGAAAATCCACTCCAAAAATATACATCCACCTTACGCCTCCTCTCTTACTACAATTTTCCATAAATATACAGGACTTCGATAACAACAGCATAAAAATATAACTATGTATAATAAATCATAAATACAGTTTCATACTTCTATAAATTTATAGCTGCCAACACCTCTTATTTACTATAATTCCATAATTTTAAAGCACTTCATAAATATACCAGCACATAAATGTGAATAAAAAGATGATAATAATAATAATACGAACCATCCCAGATCCATGACATATCTAGTAATAAGGGATATAACATAACAGTATTCAGAATAACAATAATAATGACAATAAATAAAGACAACCAGGGTCAAAAATCCTAAATCGTACAATCCACATTTCAACATCTAGGAAATATCTAGATACGAATTTATGTTGTTAGGAAACAATAAATAATAATATATCCTTAAATAAAATAAAACAAATTACATTAAAATACAAAACTAGAGATAATACTTTAAATTGAATAGCTAAGGTCGTGATAATAATTTCGATAATATTACCAATATTATGATAACATAAATACATATTTTTTTGTGTATATCTATATACATAAGCATGAATATATATATTGTCTCTCAAAGGACTTGAGTAACCTTCCTGTAGGCTAATACACCTGAACAAAGACTGATACATATGCCCAAAGGCTAACACACCTATCCGAAAGATAAAATATCTACCTAATGGTTGATACACCTACGTGAAGGCTGAAATACCTCCGCAAAGGCTAATACACCTGCCTGAAGATTGAAATATCTGTCCGAAGACTAATACACCTACATGAAGGCTGAAATACCAACCCGAAGGCTAGTTTAGATTTTTGTTACGAGTACTGTACAAATCTTACCACTACTTTATAATGTTACACATATAATTCCAAATCCATAAAGTCATCAGTTTAGATGAATACAATAATCATGCAATTGATAACAATAATGATGATGATGATGATGATAATATAAAAATAGAACTAAAAATGACAAATATATCACTTAAACCGCACACTCATAGTAGAAATACACCCGATGTACCATATGATATACCAATGTATGGTCCTTTAACATTAGCCATTCGTAGGTATACTATTACCAATACGGTCAGGGACAGTTGTTTATAATGGCCAACCAATTCGCTGTTAAATTGTTCATGAGCCTAACTAGGTCATTGCACCAGTATGGTATGATACACCTAACACATAATATATATATATATCAAAAGGTTACCTGATGCACCATATGATATACTAGCACTACCAAGTGGTACTTGGCATCCCAAAATCACTTGGTAGATGGGGGGAGAAGAGAACCTATACACGACCCCCTAGCATCGTAGAGGTACTAGAGCTAAACAACCTGTTATCTTACAGCTAAGTAGAGGTCAACTGAGGCTCACTGTGCAAAGTGCCTACCAACTCTCTGTCACTTAGCTCTTGTAGGATGGTTAAATGTAACTTGTCATCCTTTGACTATGAGAAGGGTGGACAATGCCATTGCTACAAAATATTTGCCTACCATTGCTCATCACAATGCACAAAGGATGACTATATATATAGCCCATACACTGAAATCTATCACATGTATATTAAGAACACTGGTACTATATGGTGCATCTAAAAACCACCTAGTCATGTATAAACATATAAATACAATCGACTTCTTACAATAACATTTTCAAAACTTTAAATAACTATTTTGAATAAATAAACAGATAAGTAAAGAAATAAATAATAAACCAATAAAAATAAAAATAATAAGATTCAAACATAACCAATAATCTTACAAACGGCATAAAATCAACAAAACTCTAACCATTTATATAACAACCCGTATCAAAATATCCCTATTGTACAAATTTGATCGAGTTTGACCAAGTGAACCATATGTAGATCCCAGATTGACTTTTTCTATGGTTAAGATTTTGATTTGATTGATGTACCATTATGTAGAGCTCATTGATATGGATTCATAAACTAATAGCATGCCAAATATCGAGTTATAGATAAAAATTTATGGTTATAGTAAGTTTTAAATATCAATTTTACATTAGTGCTTAAACCATAACCGAATTTTTGTCTATTAGTGCCCCAAAGCTATATATAAGTGTTGGGAAGTATGCCTAACAGTGATCAAATTCTAAAATATCTATTTTGTCCCTCAAACTTGAGAAATGTCTTCCTAAAGCCACGGGTCCAAATTAGATCAAATGGAATTGGTTTAACACCCAAACTAGGCTATCGCCGTTTTGCCTTTTTCCAACCATTAGTAACCTACACGCATTGCTAGGCTTGTATCCCATCGATTGACTACTGCACCCTCAAAAATTTTAAGCTGATCCACCATCAGACGAACCCAAATCGGATCATGAGTATATGGGTTTTCTGGCTGTTCCAAGATAATGCATACCCCTTCCCCCCTCCCCCACCCTTTTGGACCCTCTAAATCCATTTGCATGCTCTTTTTATCAAGATTCTTCACAGTTTGAGAGATCTATTAACCGGAAATTTGTCCGAATTTTCTGATCACTAGTGACACTTTTGGAACAACTTGATCACACCATTGTATTTCTTATTTCTTGAGCTTTCCATTGATATAAAATTTGTAAGTTTTGGACATCATTTGATAATTTTTCTATTTTTAGGTCAATTAGTTAAATGCAGGGTAAATTTAGACTATGTTTTGATAAAACAAAACTTGATCAAATTGAACAAAATTGAATTTGGATTAGCGTAACTAAATATTAATAGGACTCATTAAAAGGTTCAATTTTGTAAGATTGGCCTTCAGATGAAAAACTCCAATTTTAGGTATTAGGTTCTAAGGGTTTACGGTATAATTAAACTGCTTGGTGTCAAATTTATATAATTTTATAGTTGTATAAATTATTATAAGACATTTCATTCACACTAATGTTTTCAATTTAATTGTTGAAACAAAGAAATATTTTATTATATTACAAGCACCTATATTGAGTTTGGAGGTGACCTCACAGAAAAGTAGAAGTGAGCATCAATAGTACATGTGAATGGTTATATTTTTAAATTTGGGCATGCTAGTAGATATATATCTATATATATATATGGTTTTGAATATGATATATTTATGATTTGATTTAAATATTTATTATGTGCATATATGAATACTGGTTTTTACATATATGTGTCATTATTTTATACCGTTTTTTATAAGTTTTTTAATGGTTTCAAATTCAAATGAGTTCACAATGAATTTATCAATATTGGTATTAAAATTTTTTAATAGATTTTGAAAAAATGCATTTGAAATTATATATTTTTAAGCATGTTTAAGTATTTTATGTTTTTAAGTCTTTAAAAATGGTTTATGATGATCTATATTTCACTGTAGTATTTATGTTTTGGCATGAAATAATAATTTAGAATTTTTGAAATATTTAAATAAATAGTTTGATTTGAATATTAAATCATGTTTTATGGTACAATATTATTTGGAAAAATATGACCTTACAAAGATTATTTTTATGGATATTGTACTATTATTTCTAACTCATGTACCATATAATACCAATATTCCAGTTCAATATTACATTATAGCATGTAAGTTTGTCATGATACCTGTAGTATGTTAAAGGTCATAAGGTGAACTCATCCTGCAGATTTGTATTGCCACGATACCTTTAAGATGCTAAAGATCGTGAGATAGGTTCATTCCACAGATTTCTTTCTTTTAATGTCCGATGGTGTTTCGGGATGCTGTGTGGCAGTAATGGATATATCTTATAGTACATTGTTTATGTTTCTGAGCACATTGTTGATTTTTTAATATTTATGATTTTTACTGCATTTCATAATTATTTTGTGAAATTACGTTTATATTATTTTACGTTCAATATTTATTTACAACTAATTCTGTTAATATTTTTAATGGGCATTAATTTGAGCTATTTAGGCATCAATTTTATGATATTGATTTGAATTATAAGTTTTGGATTTTGTGAAATGATTTCAAAAAGAAAAATATTTCAAAAAAGTGGAACGAAAGATTTGAAGAGAAAAATTTATAGAAATAAAATATTATTGTTTTATTGTACCATACCACTTACTAAAATATTTTTATCTCACATTTTATTTATTTTTTTGAATTCGTTCTTCTATGTTCAAGTAGTTAGTTGACAGTGTACTTCACGCATCACTTGCTATTCTATGTTTTCTACAGCGGCAGCAATATTTATCTTTCCCTATCAATCTTTATTGTTTTAGACTTATTTGCATCAGTTGTATTATATAATTTTACATATACTCTTAGATTGCTCTAACCTTACATAGTAGTGATCCCATTATGTATGTGTAATAATGACTTGTAGTATGACGGGTTGAACATGCTAACTATAGTTGTGGATTTGCATGCTATTGCAGCCCTATCTTTATATATCAAGGTATTATTAATATTTGGGTGTTTTGTTTGTCCATGTTCCATTTGATTTTTTCTAAGGATTGTTAGTGGGACTTCACTAAACAAGACCACTCGAGAGTCCTGGAAGAGTTCCCGGGACAAGTCATGTTAATTTAAGTATTACCCAAAAATCAATAACCAATAATAATAAAAAAATTTGAAAATCAAAATATAATTTTTAAAAAAATAGACCACATTAAAAACATCTTAATATTAAATACTTTTATAACTCT
Organism: Ziziphus jujuba; assembly: GCF_031755915.1. NCBI lineage: Eukaryota > Viridiplantae > Streptophyta > Magnoliopsida > Rosales > Rhamnaceae > Ziziphus > Ziziphus jujuba. The sequence continues at coordinate 28,444,225 of NC_083383.1, forward strand.
CAATTCTTTAAAGTCAACATTTAAGTTGATAAATAAATAATCTTATAAAATCATACATATATTTAATTATATACACACACACATATATATATAAATACACACCTATAAATAGACATGTTTCTATAATATTATTATTTTACCAAATCTAAAATTAATGACAAACAATTTCACAATCCAAAGATTGTTTATAATAAAAAATAAGGCACTGAAACATTTAAAAAAAAAAACAGTATAAACTAATATATTTTTAATTCTATAACTAGCCCAAATAAATAATTTAACATTTGATTATGCCCAAATTACCTTAGGAAGAAAAGGGAAACCTTTTCCAATCCAATCTCATAAAATAATTTCTATAATATATAATAATTATACTAATACGAAAAAACATTTGCTCATCCATACTCTACTGCAAAGTCCACCGCAAGTTTCATCAAATGCCTAACATACACCATGAATATTATTCAAATGCCAAAAACATTATGTAACACCCCAATCCGAAAAAAGGCTCCGAATTTGAACTTTTGACCAAGTTTGACCAGAGTTGACAGGGTCGACCAAGTGGATCCAGCAGTTAACTTTTTGCTGCCAAAGGAATTTCACCTTGACCAAGGTACCTTATGAAGTACTCATCGATCAAGTTTGTATACTAGTAATACCTCAAAATCAGAGCTGAGATTAGGAAGTTATGGTCATAGTAGTTATGGTCATAATAAGGTATAGTCCAGACTAATCAAGCAAACCCAAGGTTGACTTTTTATTTATACGGATTTTGATTTTGATTTATGTACCACATGATAGTGCTCATCTATACAATTCCATGAACTAGCATATGCTTAATTTGGATTTACGGTTGAAAAGATATGGGTTTGCAAAGTTGCACTAATTTCTTTGGGACTGAGATTATGGGGCAATTTTATCAAAAGCGTGTGAAGGAATTTTGAAAACTATCCCAGGGGTGCCATGTGTCACCCATGTGTCACCAATCTATGGGTGCCACATAGCATGCTCCCATCTTTTTCTTTTCTCGCTCCTCCACACAAAAACACATACACTCTCTCTCTCCCCTAGAGTTGGCCAGAGTTAATCAATCTTCAACTACCCCATAGCGACATAGCACTGGCAATTGGAGCAGCCCAGTTGCATGCAAGCTCGCCCAATAAATTTCACGGCTGGCTGGCCTACGTGCCCAAATCGAGCATTTGAAGCTGGTGGCAGTGCTCCTTCTCTCTCTAGGGATTTCGTCAATTTCCAATGTACCGAACCTATACCACCCCTACCGTCCAATATCCCACCATGCCATCTATGTTGTTGTGTGTTTTTATCACCAGGGAAGTTGCCAACATGCTAGAAAATGACCATGGAAGCCCGCGGCGAAAGCATTATCTGACCATCGAATTCTAGACATCTCATGCTGATTTCTCAATCCTTTCCCCCTAATTCGAGCTTCCTTAAGTTGATGGTGGCCTCCATTTGCCTCAATGTGAGCTCATTTGTAGCATACGAATAGGGCAAGTTTGGCACCGACTTCTGATGGGAAATCTAGCCACCACCAGCGACGTAGGTTAATTTAGTGTTTCTCATATTTTTAGCTTTCCATTGGTACCATATTTGTATATTATAGTCGTGTGTTTGAAGAATTATCATTTTTGTGCCTAGGAGAATTTATTTAACTATTTTGTTGATGTACTAAGTTATCTTAATTTATCAATATTTGAAGTGTGTATGTATATATATATATACATATTACATTTATATATTAAATTTAAATGTGTTTGGATCAAAACAATTGCTCGACATTCCTTCCCAATATGAGTTTCCATGATTTTTATTCAATTTATAATAATTTCTGTGCGATACTATTGATGACGGTCTTTTCAAAAACCATCATCAATACTATGGGTCCGCATGCAGATAATCCACACCATAGACGACCTATATATATATATATATAAATAGGGGTGTGATTGTGTATATGGACACCCACATGTATATATTTTTTCAGAAAAACATCACATTTTTTCCTTTTTTTTTGGTGGTAATTTTGAATGGCGCTTTTAATTTTGGCAAATTCGGATTGTTCAATAGAGCTTTATGCGAAATAATTAATAGACAACAAAATTAAAATAAATATTTGCATAACAAAATAATATTTCAAATAAATTAAATATTAACTCATGCAATATTTTTATAATTTTGTCATATTAACAATTGTATACAAAATTATCAAGGAGATATATCTTTTCATAATTACTTCTCACATTTCATATCTCAAAATTAAAGTGAGAAAGAGATCGATGATTTTCAACTGCCCAGAAGTTCTATGAAATATTAAGATTACATTTATGAAATATAATATAATTGCAATAATTGTTTTGTATATTTTAGTTAATAAATAATTTTATCAAATATGTATTTTTAGGCATATTTTTATTAATAATAATTTATTTATGGTCATTAATTCTTATTATAAATCAATTGATTAAGAGAAATATAACATCTATTCAATATTTTAGTAAGTTTTATAATCAATTTGATAATTGATGGATTAAATAAGCTAATTTTAAAATTTTAATTAATATTTTCATTTTTTAAAATAAATTATTATTATTTTTTATAAATTTTTATCGATATTCGATACTTTCCGATATTTTCATAGAAATTTTTAAGAGAGTCCAATTTAAAAGGGAGGTGCTGCTGAAATTTTGTTGGAATTTTCAGTGAAGATTCCCCTAGTCAGGGCCATCCTAGAGTTCCATCAGGTAAATCTGGGAGGGTCCTAACACGTTATCCAAGAATATTAGAACGCTTTAAATGTTTTAAAATTTACTTTTGATATTTTGGGTTCTCATAGTTGGACTTTAAGGGAGTCCAGCGATAAAGTGATTCCAAATAGCCTATTTCCCTAAAGAAAATTTGGGTTTTCCTATTCATAACAATTTCATGTAATAAAATATTTTATTAATCTCTATTAATCATTGGCAACATAAATGCAATAAGAATTCAAGGAAAAACTTCCAACACATACCAGTTTTTCAATAATTGCAAAAATTAGTTCAAAAATAGCAATATTTGAAATGCTCATCAATAATTAGCAAACTATATACCAAATGAAAATTTGTAAGACAAGGATTCAAAATACTTAGCCCCAGGGAACCAAACTCACCGCCGATGGCCAAAAAATGGTTAGAAAGTTTCGGCCAAACTTCAAATCACCATATCTCTCAAACAGTTTTGGAATTTTGAAGAGTGGAGGCCATATTCGGAATCAAGGGATTCAAAATAGGGAAAATGAAGGTATGGATGAAATTGGATTGGTTGGAAAATTGCCAAATTACCCAAAAAAATGGTCATCACCAGCTTCAAAAACCTAGTCTAGAAGTAATGCCTATCATGAAATTTAGCAGCCAAGATCATTGACAACTAGGCCTTGCCAGTGATTGGTGCATGTTGGAATTGGATGGTAAAATATGGTCAATTATGCCAAACCAGAGAGAGAGAGAGAGAGAGAGAGTCGGGGGGGGGGGGGGGGGGGGGGGAGAGAGAAGAAAAAGAAGTACACCATGTGGCACCTGTAGATTAGTGACATGTGGCATCCATCAAGGATATTTCCAAACATCCTTTACATGCTTTTGTAGAGTCGGTTCTAGAAAACTAACTACAATTTTAAAGATCTATAAATTTTCAATTGTAGGTCCAAACTAAGTGTGTCATGAGTCTTCAAACTTGTATCGATGAGTACTATATGATGGTATGGAAATCAAAGTCATAATCTGTATAGATAAAAAGTCAACCTTGACTCACTCACCTTGATTTGACCATAACTTTCTGATGACTCTGATTTTGGTGTGCCACTAGTATACGAACTCGTGATGATCGTACTTTGCAATGTTGCCTTGGTTTAAATGAAACTTTAGTCATGCTGAAAAGTCAACTGTGGAACTTACTCGGTCAATTATGGTCAACTTCAATCAAATTTGGCCAAAAATTCTAATTCGGAGCATTTTCTCGAATCGGAGCGTTACAATTCTCACAGTCTCTCTCTATAAGTCACATAATTATATCAAATATATATATATATACAATTAAGCTCAAATAAAGTCCACTTTATTTTATTAAACTAAGGTTCATATTTAATGACTATTAGATTTTTATTTGAAAAATAATGTTAAGTGCATTGTTAGAATCCGATGATTATTAATGATAAATCTTAGTTTAATAAAGTAAGATATATATTACTTGATACTGACTATATATATAAGATAATTCTTTGGTATGAACGTCTGCATTTTTTTATTATATGAACTTCTGCAATGACGATGGCTTATAAAGAAATCGTTGTCTTTATATAATAGTATTAACAATGGTTTCTTAAAAAACTGTCATCTTTGAGAACGTCCGCACTATAAAAGCAACCTATATATATGTAAGCTTTAATTATCTTTTTTTTTTTTTTTTTAGTTCTAACACTAAAACAATATATCACCAACATTCATGAGTCAATAAATTAACTTCTAAAGAACATAATTTAGTAGAGCAATTTGCACGTCTTCCACTAAAGAAAGGCCACAAATTTCATATTTATCAAACAATAGGACATGATGTTCATGGCAATGCTTACAGGATTTTGATGTTTTAAGTACATTTTTTAAAACATCTCCAATGCTTCTATTTATTTCTAGATTTTTTTTTTTGCCATGTTAAAAAAATAGACAATCACTCAAAAAGAACATCTCAAATGAATCTATCTAAACATATTGTTAAGCTGATATAGCAAGAAAAAAAAAAAAAAAAAACAATGACAAGGTTATCCTTTACTTCTTGAGGGCCTGTTAGATAGTTCGAATTTCTCTAAAAACAATACTTTCCTTAAAAACTCAACGTTTTAAAAAAAAAAAAAAAAAAAAAAAAAAACAAGCCAATAATAATTGAATTAAATAATAGTAGTATGCAGCTTTGATGCATATTACCATTAGAGAACAATTTTAAAATTAACTGTATACTTTTATCATCTAGATTTAGACAATGTCAATTTCTATGCTACATAAACAATAATCCACATTTACCTTATCTGAGAATCTTATAATAAGGACATCCTATGTAGTAAGTCATATCATACACATTAATCAACAAATAAGAAAAATAAATTATCAATCAATTTTTTTTAAAAAAAATTCAATTAACATTTTATAATAATTATCGATGGGTCTCAGGCTAATCTAATAGCTTGTTACTTTCCTAGGTAGGATTTACTTAAAAACAACGAAGAAAAATTTAAATGACATAGTATTATTTAAATTACATGTCTTGCTAAATAAAATGTCCTTAAAATGAAGTCTTACTCACATCCTTGCTATATCACATCATGTTAATTTGATAGTTTTAGCATCGAATATTCCTTTACAAATCCTTGAATTGCTTTAATGATTCAGATTTAATATTCAATAAATGACCTATATGGATCTATTTTTGGAAATATATATATATATATATATATCGATCATGATTCATGAACCATAAATAAATTTTTAAATTTTAACCAGTAAAGAGATTCAATAGTTAATAAAATAAATCCAAATAAGAAAAACCATCGGATTAATCTAATAAAAATCTAATTGTATGTATAAACATATATATTATTATAGTGGATTATGTAGCTCATATCAGGATAGGAGTTAATATTTGATTGGGTACATAGGAGTTAATTGGTAAACGGTGGACAAGGATCCATTGATAATAGAAAGATAAAATAAATGTTTTTTTCTTTTTTCTTTTTTTGTCCCATTTAACATTGTACCATGCCAGCGTGGCTTAACATAATGTGAGCTACATAGCTTACAATATCAAAATCATGTGTTAACTTTTTTTTTAATAGAAATGATCATCTAATCACATACGGTTATCATGCTCAGATGGTTGCGGCCAACTGTCGCCAACTACAGTACTATTGTATCAATACATGGCGGAGATAGGCTTTGGTGGCCCCTTCCTCAATATTTTATATATATTATATGTATTTCTTGGGTTTTTACCTTAGTTGGCCCCTATATAAAATTAATTTTAATTCTTTTTGAATTTTCTAAATCAAGTTAAGATTCTTTTACATTTTTTATATGGATCCTAATTAATTAATTTTTAGAAAATATTGTATTATAGAGTATATAATTATCTCTTCATCTAAACCTAAATAAACAGTAGATTTGCATTTTATTTATACTGTACAATATACCCCATAAAGACAATAAATAAATAAATAAATAATTTTTTCTTCTCCTTGCTTTTGGTACATATTTACTTCTAATTTTTTAATCTTTTATTTATTTATTTTGTTTTACCGTACAAGGAAATCAATTATTTAGTTTTTTTTTTTTTTTTACTTTTTGCGCTTTTATTTAGAAGGGAATAACATATTTTTTTATTTAAAAAAATTACAAATTCAGTTCCAAATGACTTTAGAAATTTAAAAGAAAGAAGTGTATTATTTTGAATTATGTTTTGTTTTGTTTTTTTGTTTTTGTTTGTGTTAATGAATTGATATATGATCGAATTAAAATATTGTAAGAAAATTATATATGCCTTATAATAGTACAAAATAAAAATGCGTGTTTTTCTTTTTGCTACTAAATGTTATAAATTAAAATTATTTTTGGTGAATTTTGTTTTTTTACAAAAACGTTGACCCCCCAAAAGTCAAGATCCTGACTCTGCCCTGTATATTAATATATGTGTGTATGATTAACATGATGCAGGGTTAGATGTTGGCGTACTCTAGCAATTCCGAATAATGAAATCCACTTATGTCACCAAGCAATTTGTATATGATTATAGTTCTGGGCAAACATGGTACTCGAAACAAACCTTATAGATTGACCTACATGCAATGGGTACAAGAGTAATTAAGTTATCACTCACATTTTGTTTTGTTTTTGGCGGTAATAAGTTATCACTCGCATCATGTTTATATAAAAATCCGACCTGATCCGCGAAATCCTCTAATATAGACAATGCCAATTAATTGCAAATCGATTTTCCCTGGTAGTGCATATAAAGTTGTCATGTATTGTTCTCATCCTTTCATTTATTCTCGATCCTAACTAATTTACATTAAAAACATACGATTTTGTTATTGGTTCTTACCTTTATTTATTTCTTAGTCCAACTTTTAGTTAAACTAACTAATAGCTAATCATAAACACTAATGGAGTCATTGACTAAATAATATTAATATCATAGTTGGTGTGGCATTGCTTTATTGGATTTGCTTATTTATTATATTCAAATTATAGTAATTTACTAATCATTAAAGTATTATAACAATAATTAGTCATCATGTCATTTAGTCAATTTATTATAAATTAAACAAATTAATATCAATTTGATGACCATCACTATATATAGGAATTTTTCATAGATCTATTGTGGAAGTAAATTTTTTTTTTTTTTTCATAATTGATAATCATTTCAGCGGAGAAAAAAAACTTTTTTTTTTTTTTTGGAGTAGATATTTAATGGGGAAACACTAGGTACGAAAAGGTAAAGCTTTCACTATGAGGCTTGTTGGGCCGACATCCAATTGCCAAAGTACTATAAAACCTTTTTACATTCATATTATCAAACTAAACTAATTTTTTAACTATGAGATTAAAATTTAGTAAAGTTATAATTAAAATATTTTAATCACAACAAAATAGTGTCCATGCCATAAAGTTACCATATACTATCAAGTTTATAAATGTTTGTAACAATTCTAAAAAATAAATAATTATCTTAAATTACTTTATATAAATATTTTACATTATTTCGGACCTTGTACGGCGTAAGGTACAATTTTTATTTTTTTTGCCGTATATAGATAATTATTATTTTGTAGAGACAAAGTTTCTTAACATGGAAACTTAAAAAATCACAACTTATTGTAATATATAGTTTATTCTTACTTATAACTGGTCTAAGTTCAGAGCAATTTTTTTTTTTTTTTTTTATAATTAGATGTAGGTTATTCCAATTTATTATATTACTATAAAGAGGTTTTATTGTGTTTCTAACGTTGGCTTTCTTGCAATTGCTAAGGACTTTTTGCTGGATTTAACATTTAATTTTCTTTTTCAAATGATATAAATACTTGTAGGGCACATTTGGCTTGTGGAATAAAAAAAACAAAAATAGAAAACTAGTTATGACATCAACTAACAGTAAAATTAACATTATTATCTAATTGAATCAATTTGCAACAAATTTGAAAATTCAATGTTAAACTCATCCAATTTCAAACCTCA